>NC_137694.1:196183066-196320566 GCF_964034855.1 Anser brachyrhynchus
ATTTCTTCAATCTTTTTTCAGAGAGGGATCATACCAGAGGGGAGCAGACCGTCTTGGAAATGCTTCAGTAGAGTGGGGAGCTGAAAGAAGGCATGGCAAGGTGGAAAAAAAGTCGAGAAAGGGCTATCTGTTCGCATTCTCTTCAGCTTCCTGCTGAGGAGATTCATCATCAAGAGGAGTAGTGTAGCAGGGATATTCCCCTCATTTCAGATTCCTCTCAGCAGTCTCTTTCTTTCTGTGGATAGACTTGGCCACAGCTCCTGGCTCATGGCAGTGCTGCTCCTCAGCCTGCTTTCTGTTTCTTCCAAGCAATTTCTATAGCTGTAGCATCGACTTCCCAGCAGCTGCCGTCTGAGATGCACGGTATGAAGAACTTACTTGTTTTGGTCAGAACACATGGTAAGAAGAACGTGTTTTGACTTTTGGCACAGCCTCTTCCTTCATGCCTCAATAGACATTCCTATTCCTTCAGCACCTGTTCCTCAGCTGCTGCCTTAGCTTGGTGTGTATTTCATATATATCCCTTTTAAAACCTAACCAAAACCCACGACTGACAACAAGGAAGTGCCTTACACAAACACAGCTGAAACATGAAGAGAAAGGTTGCTCACCTGGGGGAATGAGGCACATGGAAGAAGACCAGGGATTATATTCCTTATACGAATGTCAAGGTCTGCTAGCAACACTGCAGGAGGCAAGCTAAACAGGCTTTAAAAGAGATAGTAGTGAAACAAAAATGTCATGACCCAAAGATCGAGGGGAACAGAAGAACTGGAGCATTGTCCCTTTTATGTCTCCTGTAAAGAAAGAAATACTTATGGGGGGTGGCATTTAAAACTAGCACAAAATGCAACTTATGTGGAGATAAAAGGCTTTTGCTAAGGATGGTCCAGGCTAAGGAAGGTCCAGATCGAGGACCTAGTATCAAGCACTTCTGTATGATGTCAAAATGATGTGAATCGATCAGCAAAGTATGAAATTCAAACAAACTGTGCATAAAAAAACTATTTAGAAATTTTTAATTGTCTCTTAAAATTCTATATTACACTGAAAAATTTACCTAATTCGTTATCATTAAGTAAATATGTATCTGAAACAAATCTGTCACACATTTGATAAAAATATTCACTCCACCTCAGCTACCTAGCAGCTGAAGTACCAGCCTTAAATTATTAAAGTTTCATTCATGACAATGATTTTCAAGGAAAAAAATTATGGTCTTTAATAAAATGATACAATACCTAACTCTTACATATATATATATATATTTTAAACTGTACATGTCACAATGTTTTAGAAGGGAAGTCAGCATCATTAAAATTAATGAGCAGGTTTAGAACTGGGTGACTAAGGTGTCACACATTCAGAAATGCTTGAAAAATTGGTTGCTGTGTGCCTTCATCTAAACAGAGCACTAAGACACAGAACTATTGCTTGTTTTCCCCAAACATGGTGGTGGGAGAAAACGTTATTTCCCCCAAATACATCCTTTCGTTGGATACTTCTGGAAGGCTGCTTGTTTTCTGTGCTCACTTTTGCTACCACTGCTTTTTTAGCATCTCTGCAGTTGCTTTCTCATTCTCTCATTTTCTTTGAATGACTTTGCATTCTGTTCTTTTCAGAGTAACTAGGTAACTGCTAAGGAAAAAAAAATCATTCTAATATATTTACATATACACAAATAACAACTAGAAAACAATGAAAGTCCTTTATATTTCTCCCTCATTCAAATGCCAGTACTCTTTATATCATAGAAAATCATAAAATCATTAAGGTTGGAAAAGACCTCCAAGATCATTTGGTCCAACCATGCCCCTACCACCAATGTCACCCACTAAACCATGTCCCTAAGCACCACGTCCAACCTTTCCTTGAACACCCCCAGGGACGGTGACTCCCCCACCTCCGTGGGCAACCTGTTCTGGTCCCATCTGGCCCCATGGGCTTGTGACAGTCCAGGTGAAGCAGCAGGTCTCTGTTTCCACCTGAACTGGGGGGTTGGGGGCGGGGGGCGGGGCGGGTTTTCTTCTGTTCCTTGTACCACACTTCCAGGTTGGGAGGATAAGTACCCCGAGGATAAGTGGTCTGGCTAGCAAAGACAGATGCAAAAAAGGCGTTAGGAACCTCTGCCTTTTCCTTATGCTCTGTAGTCATGTTCCACCCTGCGTCCGATATTGGGCAGAGGCAGGGGGTCACACCAAGTCTTATAAAAATGGTCTTTGAGGTATTTACAGAACTATGCCACTTATTTCTGACAGCTTGTTTGAAAATGAAAGGTTGTAGCAACACACAAGAACATGCATGTTGTCATGCACACACATTCCTACACATGTGCTATCCTTGCTTTCAATATTTGCCAGGGCTGGAATGCAGGAAAGCATTCATCGTATAGATAACCCATTAATGTTACTTCAAGCTGCTGAGGAAGGTATGGGTATTTTAACATGGTATGAATGAATATATCCCCTACATCAACCTTTTTTTTTCTTTACATTACAACTTTTCCTAGTGAGAAAATGTGGAATACATTTCTCACTAGGAAAAGGAAAGAAAAATAACACAACCACTTCTTATGACTAATTTACAGAACTAAATTAATATAAGTACCTGCTATTCTCCATGTGGATAAACTGCAGCTTTAAGTTCAATCATCCACTCCTTACTGTAAGCAAGAGAAATGTCAGCAGTTCATTCTCTCTTGAATTCTTTTTGAATAAAATACATTATTGAACTTTTTTTGTACCTGGTGCTTGAGAAAGAAAGAAAGGAAACAAGAAACACAGTTCAATTCCCATGACAGAAAGGATCTTACCTCTTTTAACCAAAACTTAATCACATTAATCAATATCATGGAAGTTCAGTGCACTTTAAGATATCGATGCTTGAAAGGTGCTTTTAAGATGCAAAGAAACAGGTAACTAGGTAACCTGAAGAGGAAAAGAAAAAGAGGGAAGATAATTGTCATGGAACATTTAAACTATTAAAGATTTTAATGGAAATGAATTTTATATGAATTGTCAAACACCTTTTGGTATCTTTAAAGCTAATATTTGTGGTTAGTAACTTTTCTTACATTCCTCGACCAGCCCCACCCCAATGAAATAACAGGAGATGTGATGAAAGCCCTTAATCATATACCACCTTACAATTTTCCCCTTCCTTATTATGAAAATTAAGAAGACAATTCCAGTCAATCTCTAGTTCACTTTGAGGGCCATATTGAGAATATTCTTAGTGACAATCCTTTAAAAGTTCAAATACCAGCTGTCAACAGCAGGGTACTTGGCTAGAAATGCACATGGCTTTCACATTATTACAAATCCTCTGTTACTTCCAGTAATGAAGGAATCAAATAGATTCATAAGACTTACAGTACACACTTTCATCAGGCTGAATATCTACCCTTATTTCTGTCAAGTTTGTGTTACTAAATGATCCAGCCATACAATTTATACTGCAGTTTCATTTAACATTTTACAATTTAGACAAACTCTCTTGAGATTGCAATAATAAACACATATACTCGGTAATATCATCCATATCCTCCTGCAACCTCAGTGATACACTTCTTCCAAATGTCTAAGGACACCAACTGAGCATTGGAATAACGTCTTTTATACCTTTGCTCTCCCTGTCCCTGACAAAAGAAAAAAAGTCCCTAACATCCTCACATCCTCTGACTACGAGTTTGGGTGGGTTTTGTCTATATTTTCTTTTTATACAAGACTAAGTAAGATGTGGGCCCACTTAATTCCATTTCAGTAGCTAATTATGACAGCAATAATAAATAAAGACAGAGCCTTCTGGCATACTGCATGTGAAATGAAAAGTAGCAGAATAGCAACTACAGCAAGTAATGCAGTTAGGGATGGAGAATTACCCCTGGGTTTTAATCCCTCTTGTGTCAAAGCAAATAGCTGTCATATTTTTACTCACTTTACTTTCTCTGGAGTCTAAAATTATAGACAATACAGTATTACATACAAGAAAAAAAGAAGAGCTAAATACCTTGTTGTGATTAACTGGGAGTTTGTACTGTTCTACTGATATAATTAATTCCTTAATAAATATAACCAGATACAGGCATACAGATTTCATCTTAGTCATGGATATATTGATGTTGAAAATTATTGGTATGATTTAGGAAAGTTTATAAACATACGTGCCATGAAATAGAATGATTATTCCCTTGGCTGAAGGATAAGGCCCTCTGGGTAGGCATGACTGAATGCAGAATGTGTTATAGCCTGAACAAGACTAGCACCTGCTATTTGTGAGGAAAATGGTTGGAAGAATTGGATGAAATTAGTGGTAAGAGAATTCTGTTTGCAGTTTGTTTCAGCACAGAGGCTCTTGTGTCATGGTATCATGGGATTCACTCTGATGAAGACCGGGACTGTGCCCACCCAGCACTGGGGAAAAAGGACAGCACTGCAGACAGGAAAATGGGATTAAACTTAATCATAGCTGACCTGCAGGCGTGGTAGAAATCATAAACTACTAATGAAATGTATGTTAGTGAAATACATGAATAAATTCAGCTACATGCCTGAAAACCAAGCTAAGCATATTCAAAAGCATTTTTTTTTTCTCTCCTGAATCTGTGCCTATAACGGAATGAACTTTGTCTATTAGAGACAAAGAAGGAAGTGTCACATATTCTGGAGCCAACTCATCCTTGAGAGAAAATAACTAGACGCTGTATGAGACCCCTCTCTGTGTTTGCTATAATAGTACATGCATAGCCAGCTTATACTCTGAGAAGATTCTCCCCATCTACTCCACTTTTGTGAGACCCCACCTGGAGTACTGCATTCAGCTCTGGGGCCCCCAGCACAAGAAGGACATGGAAGTATTAGATCAAGTCCAGAGGAGGGCCATGAAGTTTATCAAAGGGCTGGAACACCTCTCCTGTGAAGACAGGGGAGGGAGTTGGGGTTGTTCAGCCTGGAGAAGAGAAGGTTCCGGAGAGACCTTATAGTGGCTTTCGAGTACCTAAAGGGGCCTACAGGAAAGCTGGGAAGGGACTCTTTGTTAGGGGGCGTCATGATAGGACAAGGAGTAATGGCTTTAAACTAAAAGAGGGAAGATTTAGATTAGATGTTTGGAGGAAATTCTTCACTCCGAGGGTGGTGAGGCCCTGGCACAGATTGCCCAGAGAAGCTGTGGGTGCCCCATTCCTGGAAGTGTTCAAGGCCAGGCTGGATGGGGCTTTGAGCAACCTGGTCTGGTGGGAGGTGTCCCCGCCCATGGCAGGGGGGTTGGAACCAGGTGGTCTTTAAGGCCCCTTCCAATCCAAACTGTTCTGTGATTCTATGATTCTAAAATCAAAAACTACTTTGATGTACTTAACAAAACACCAAACTTAATGTCATGCTAATTATGAACACATCTTGTCATCACTGTGAAGTGGACTGATGAGTCTGTGTCTGCCTCTAAATGATGGTACAGACCTAAGGTGGGGTGGGGCAGGGCTGGGCAATGTGTTGTGACTTGGTATAAATTGCATGAGGACATGCGACTTACCTTGTGCTACTGGCTCCTGAGCCAAGGGCATACTTCAAGAAGATAAAGCCAAGAAAAATTAAGTGATTGACTACCTTCAAAACGAAGAACCAAAAATCTCTATCCCAGCAGATATGCCTAAAGAGAAATAAATGGCCACTGTGGATTTTCTGTGATAAGGGCTTTATGTCAGTGATTTTGCTGCTGGTTTGTGCAGAGTTACAGTGGAGTGATTTAAAAAGACCATGAATATATATGCTATAACACCCATGTCAATTACAGCTCTAACTCATTTCAGAGAGCTGACTGCAGATGGTGTGTGCTCAGGTACCTCTGACTGAACACAACTGGTTTTGGCATCATGACAGCTAGACATGAAATAAGCCCTAATCAGACTCAGCTAACATCATGTTGATCACAAGTAATGGGGGGCACAGAGTAAGGCAATCTGGCCAGTCATCATTAATGTCCATCAGCTGAACTAAGCCTCTGTAATCATGTTCAGACAAAATAAAATATCCCAAAATATTCCAATGAAGGGCAGACCCAAAAGGATAACTTCATTAATAAAATTTAAATATTACAAATAATAAAATAATATAGATGCCAAGTCTGTTGAAGTATGATCAGATCCCAGCACATCTTTTTCCATTGTCTCTGTGATGCACGCTGCAGTCTGACAGGGGAGTCTGATATACCTGCATCTCAATCCCATGTGTTCATTCTTTCCTATTGCTCAAGATTTTTTTATATACATCATTTACTGAGAGGTTTTAGGCTTCACACATTTTCTTCCTCTCTGATACTGAAAGTTTTTCTCTTTCTTCCTCCTCCATACTGTATCACTGATACTATCAACATAGAATCACTCTTTCTTAAAGAGGGATGAGTGTTACTGAAAGTAAACTAAATAGCTGCCAAAATCTTTTCTCCCTATCTGTAAAGGAAAAGTGCTTTAAGGGCAGAAATGGACAAGGTGTGTAAGACAAAGGAGAACTTGGCCCCTCCACTTAGTCATACATTGTAAACTGCTTGTGTGGGTTTTTCAGTAACTTTAAATCAAGAAAAAATAAGATTTCCTTTATGTTCTCTGTCTCTCTCATTTATTCACAGAATAAATGAAATGATATAAAGCATGCACATGCAAAATATATATTTTTCTAAAAGCTTGTAATGAAAATGTTGCTGTCTGGAACAGCAGTAATAATTTGTTTGTTTATTCATAGTTATTTGCTTTGTGAATCAATAGAGCTCTAGTGTCTAGGCATAGTTCATGTAAGTTAAAGTCAAAGGCATTAGCATTTTCCTAGAACAAATCACAGAGACTGCATTTATTTCACTTTTAATGGCAACAATCCTAATTAAGCTCTGATTTAAATAGTCACTTCTAAGTTACATGGTGACAGCTATGAGAAGAACCTTTTCAGAGAGGGGACCCATAGAAAAATAAAATCTTGTCTAGTCACTTAAGGTTAATATTTTCAGATTTTGTATTCAGTGAAAAATCAGTACATGAGATGAGTATTGTACTGCTTTCTGAAAGCACTGAGTTTCAAGCCTAGACATATTTCCTGCAAAGTAGAAACTGTACAATAATTTTACCATGAAAGATACTGCAGGAAGGTGATGCTGTAACTAAAAAAATCTGTTGTCGTAATGCAAAAACAAACTTTGGAGGAATCATTTCAGGACTGAAATATAAAAACCTGGCAATAATTTCTGTCACAGTGAGCTCAAATAGTAAACTAACTCATAAATGATTATAGAATCATAGAATCATTTATATTGGAAAAGACCTTCAAGATCATCAAGTCCAACTATCTGCTTGAATTTCCAAGTCCCATCACTAAACCATGTCCCTTAGTGCCATGTTCACACATCTCTTAAATACCTCTAGGGTTGGAGACCATAACAGAATCACAAAATTGTAGAATCATAAAGGTTGGAAAATACCTCCAAGATCATCTGGTCCAACCATCACCCTACCACCAATGTCACCCACTAAACTATGTCCCTAAGCACCACGTCCAACCTTTCGTTGAACACCCCCAGGGACGGTGACTCCCCCACCTCCGTGGGCAACCCATTCCAATGCCTGACTACTCTTTCTGAGAAGAAATGTCTCCTAATTTCCAACCTGCACCTCCCCTGGTGCAACTTGAGGCCATTCCCTCTAGTCCTATCACTAGTTACCTGTGAGAAGAGGCCGACCCCCAGCTCCCCACACCTAGTCCTTTCAGGTAGTTGGAGAGAGCAATAAGGTCTCCCCTGAGCCTCCTCTTCTCCAGACTAAACAACCTCAGTTCCTTCAGCCGCTCCTCACAGGACTTGTGTTCCAGGCCCTTCACCAGCTTCGTAGCCCTTCTCTGGACATGTTCCAGGGCCTTGATGTCCTTCTGGTACTGAGGGGCCCAAAGCTGAACACAGTACTTGAGGTGTGGCCTCACCACAGCTGAGTGCAAGGGGACGATCACCTCCCTGGTCCTGCTGGCTACCCTATTCCTGATACAAGCCAGGATGCCTGGGCAGCCTGTTCCAATGGTCACCATCTCCATGAAGAAATCTTTTCCTAAAATTCAATCACCAGTGCAACTTGAGACCACTTCCTCATGTTCTATCATTTCTCACCTAAGAAAGGAGATGGACACCCACCTTGCTGCAACCTCCTTTCAGGTAGTTGTAGAGAGTGATGAGCTCTCTCTTCAGCCTCCTTGTCTCAAAACTAAACCTCAGTTCCCTCAGTCATTCCTAATAACTCTTGTTTTCTAGTACCTTCAAAAGCTTTGTAGATCTTCTCTGGACACCCTTAGGCAACTTAATATCCTTCTTATACTCTTGCTATAATAGGCCCCAAACTGAATACATTATTTGAGGTGCTGTCTCACCAATGCTGTGTACAAGAGGACAATCACTTCCCTAATCCTGCCAATACAAGCCAGGGTGTTACTGGCCTTCTTGGCCACCTGAGTATACTTCTGGCTCATATTCAAGCAGCTGTTGACCAGCACCCCCAGGCCTTACTCTTTTGGCCAACCTTCCAGCCACTCTTCCCCAAGCCTAAACCGCCATATGGAGTTGTTGTGACCGAACTGCAGGGCCTGGCACTTACTCTTGTTGAATGTCATGCAAAACTTTGCTTTTAAACCTCCTGTGTTGGTTTTACCAAACTGGGCAGATGAGCTCCACCACAACCACTCTGTCACTCCCCCTCCTCAAAGGGAAAGGGGGAGAAAATATGATGAGAAAGGCTCAAGGTTTGAGATAAGGGCAGGGAGCTGACTCAGCAACCATCATCATAGGCAAAACAGACTGAGCATAGGGAGATTAGAAAAATTTATTACTTTTTATTAACAAGCTAGAGAAGTGAGAAACAAAGAAAAACTAAAAACACTTCTCCCCATCCACTCTGTACTATCTCCTCCCCCTGAGCAGCACAGGAGAACAGGGGAATGGGGCTTGCAGTCAGTCTATAGCACTTCGTCTCCGCCGCTCCTTCACGGTCACTCCCTGCCCCTGCTCCCCGTGGGGTCCCTCCCACGGGATGCCGTCCTTCCCGAACTGAGCCTGGGGGGCTGCCCACAGGCCGCAGCTCTTCCAGAACTGCTCCCACACGGCTCCGTACCACGGGGTCCGTCCCCCAGGAGCAAACTGCTCCAGCATGGGTCCCCCACGGGCGGCAGCTCCCCCCAGACCCCCTGCTCCTGCGTGGGCTCCTCTCCACAGGCTGCAGCTCCGGCCCGGGGCCTGCTCCTGCAGGGGCTCTCCTCCAGGCCACATCCACCTGCTCCACCGGGGGCTCCTCCACGGGCTGCAGCGTGGAGATCTGCTCCATGTGGGACCCATGGGCTGCAGGGTGCAAGCCTGCTCCACCAGGGGCCTCTCCATGGGCCGCAGGGGAACTTGTGCTGTGTGCCTGGATCAGGTCTTCCCCCTCCTTCTTCACTGACCTTGGTGTCTGCAAGGCTGCTTTTCAGTCTTTGCTCTCCCAGCTGCTGTAGCGCAGCAGTTTTTTTCTCTTTCTTCCAGCTGCTCTCCCAGAGGCATAAACAACATCACTGATTGGCTCAGCTCTAGCCAGCGGTGGGTTCCTTTGGAGACAGATGAAGCCAGCCCTTATCTAACATGAGGCAGCTTCTGGATTCTTCTCATGGAGGCCGCCTCTACAGCCCCCTGCTACCAAAACCTTGCAATGTATACCCACTACACCCACAGACTACATTTCTGTGAAACTTAAGATAAACGGTATAGTAATTTATGGTTTTTCAGGAATCCAGGATGTAAATGATCTAGGATTAATCTGATGATTTGATGTGATAGTGTGCTCCTCCCCCACTTCTCACTTTTGGTCTGTCCGTGTCCTTGCTCAAACACTGGCTGTTACACCCAAGGCCTTGCTCAGGCCAATAAGTGACCAGTGTCCTGGGTACACCCAAGGCTTTGCTCATGCAGATAATGACCACAATATCAACTCAAGCTGGGCGTTGGAGAATTTGACAGACAGACGTGCTCAGCAGTTGAGTGATAATGGAGTATGCACCAAACCACTCCCACCCCCCACACCAAATACAACAAAAAACAGCAAAACAATATGACTATTAGTCCATCATCTTAACCCACAAATAGTGAACAAAGAGCCTTTGGAACTCCTCTGCATGGCAGCTCACTGCAGGACAGGATATCCCCTTGAGGGGATCATCTCTCAAGGTCACACATGCTGCAGAGATCCCTTATTCCTCATGAGAAATTCCTTGCTGCAACAGATCCTCACGAGTGATTAATAGCTTGGTAAATTTTGTAAGCTTTGCTTACAAAGATTATGTCTTTGATTGTGCACACATAATCCTCAAACCTTTAGACATCCATTGACCAAGTCTGGGACTAGGAGTGGATTCAGCCGCACCTAGGCTCCTTACCTTTTTGGTTCAAGGACTTTAGAAAGCAAAGGTGTCTCAATTCTGAACCTCATGACTCAACAGGAGGATCTTCCTGACACATCTCACATACCCTGTCCTCTATAATAATCATCTTTACCATCTTGAATCTTAATTTTTTTTTATGATTATCTTTGTTAGACCACTGCATCATATCAATAAATATATTATTGCTTTTCTTTTATGAGTGAAGTATATGATTTCATTCATGACACTTTATGTTCATTCAGACCACTGGGTATATCAGAACTTATGTTTCCAATAAAGAGATCTTTTTGTACAATGATTGTGATGCAGGTGCAAAACAGCTGTGAAATCCCCTATGTATATAGCACATATATAATCCTGTATGTATATTGTACACATATATATAACAGTCAATTCTTATGATTTTGTCAGTTTCCGGAAGAAAATAATATTTAATTTCTGATTCATTTATTTACCCATATAACCCAATTCATGACAAACTCTATTCTTGGGGGACCATGTTTTTAATTGTTAGAAAAAGTTGTAACAATAAAATTGGTGGAAGAATGGGATTCGAAAATATTCACTTGCTCACAATTCTACTTGCAAAAATGCTTGCTTCAAATTATTTGAAACAGTATACAGCTCCTCTATGCTATTCAAATATTCCTTATTTAGGAACAGAACAAAATATATAAATAAATAAAAGGGAGGAAGAAAAATGCCCAAAGGGGTCTAACTTTATTTTTATACCTAAAGCTTGAGGAGATAACTACAATTTCAACCCTTTACCAAACAAGTTGAATTTAGCTGAAGGATGTGTTTCAGATCTGAAAAGCTCCCAGGAACTGTGCCTATGTAGCATATATGCATGAAAGAATAGGGAGAGTTTCTCAGTTGATCACAAATAAAAGACAGTATTAAACAGAAGAGAACAAGAAGCCTCAAATGCTTGCTTGAAAGAGACTCTGAAGGAGTATTGTTTAACCTCAGACAAAAATAATTGGAGGGGACTAATTGATTACAAGTGATTCACAGAACTGATCCAAAATAAATAAATAAATAAAAATTTACATGTTCAGAAGCACAAGAGATGTCTTGAAATGCCCGTATGGATACTAATAGTACAGACACCTTAATGAATTACTCTTGCTGAATAAGAAGTAATCAACCAAAGGTTACTTATCAACTTTTATCAGAAATAGCAACTTATGCCAAACTTTTGCTGTCCCAGCTAAATGGTTACCAAAAGTCCTTTGAAGCCTATCTGCAGTAGCTGTGGCTATGATGTAAATATATCCAAACAGACAAGCACATTTTCTTATACACAGAAGAACAGTAATCTATAAACAAACAGGAACAGATGACTAAATCACTGGTTCACAGTAAAACCACAAAAATGTTCACAAGGACTGTTACAAATCTCTTACTCTAAGAAAAATTATGTATCGGTGATTAGAAGCAAATGTTAGGCTCAGTGTCCGTTATACCAGCTTGAGTACAGATATGAAGTGAAAAGGACTGAAAAGATAGTTCCCCTATGCACAAACTTTACATCCAGGGAAGGAAAAAAAAATATTGATCTTGTTCTACCTGAATTCTTTTTAGATCAAGTAAAAGCTATTTCTCGACTTTCTAACACTGTTTAGAAAGGAAATATATGATCTAAAAGAAACTGAAGAAAGCTATGTTCAAGTGAGGAGAGGTGTGAACAAGTAGTCAAACAGTGGATAAGAGGAAAAAAAGGGTTGGAAATTGAGAGGATAGCAGTAACCAATTTTGTCAAGAAATATTTTTGGCCTTTCCTGTTTTCCTGTTTGTAGATGGCTTTTTTTTTTTTTTAAGTCATTAGCTATTTTTAAAGTTAAATTTGAAAAATAAGGAAAAGAGACAGAAAATAAAATCCCAGCAGGAGCTCTTTCTATTGCTGCTCTCCTTTTATCTTTTTCTCCGTATATTTTGTGGGTTTGTTTCTGTATTCCTGCAATGGTTCTGAATTTTAATGATAAAGCACTTGGCCTAAAACCAACATATGCAATAATAGGCTTAGTTACTCAATACTTGTCCAGAATCTCTGAGAATTTCAAACCCTAATATAGAATCATAGACTCATAGAATACCTTGGGTTAGATGGAACCCTAAAGACCACCTAGTTCAAAGTCCCCTGCCAAGAGAAGAGACACCTTCCACTATATCAGGTTGCTCAAAGCCCCATCCAACCTGGCCTTGAACGCTTCCAGGGATGGGGCATCCACAGCTTCTCTGGGCAACCTGTTCCAGTGCCTCACTACCCTTACAGTGAAGAATTTCCTCCTAACATCTAGTTTAAATCTTCCCTCTTGTAGCTTAAAACCATTCCCTTTGTCCTATCACTATGTCCCCATATAAAAAGTTACTCTCCATCTTTTCTATAAGCCCCCTTTAAGTGCTGAAAACATGTAATGAGGTCTCCCCAGAGCCTTCTCTTCTTCAGGCTGAACATCCAGATACCCCCAGATACTTCGCTGGCAAGACAGCACAAGAAGTTGAAAAGTCGTTGGCTCTGTGTGAGCACTGCTCTGCAACAATTAAAACAGCAGTATCTTATCAACATTATTCTCATCCTAAATCCAAAACGCAGCATTATACCAACTACTAAGAGGAAAAGTAATTCTATCCTAGGTGAAACCAGGACAGAAGGGAACAAGGGAACATATCTTACACACGAAATGGGTGTGCTGCCATTCAAAGGGACCTCAAAAAGCTAGAGAAATGGGCTGGAAGGAACCTTATGAAATTCAATACAGGGAAATGTCAAGTCCTGTCCCTTGGGGAGGAATGTCCAAAGGCACCAGGAAAGGCTGGGACCAACTGGCTGGAAAGCAGTTCCACAGGGAAGAATTTGGGGGTCTAGGTGGACAACATCTGAAATGAGCCAGCAATGTGCCATTGCCATAAAGAAGGCCAACAGTGCCCTACCTTCCAGCTTATATTCATGTCTGGTGTTGCTCCTCCCCAGGTGTAGGACTTTGTACTACTCCTTGTTGAGCTTTATGTGGCTCCTGTCAACCCATTTCTCCAGCCTGATAAGGTCTCTCTGAATGTCAGTATGACCCTCTGGTGTGTCATTTCTCCCAGTAACCAAAAAAGGTGCCTGCGTTCTGAAATGATGTTGAACCCCGAATTTCAGGGAGCTGAAGGCACCTTTCTGTCTTGCCTGAGGTGACAAGGAGTCCTCAGTGCAGCACTTTGCTCTGGATAGCTCTACAACAAATTCCCACCCAGTATCACAGAATCACAGAATCGTCTATGTTGGAAGAGATCCCCAAGATCATCTAGTCCAACCTCTGTCCTAACACTAACAAGACCTCCACTAAACCATATCACTAAGGGCTACATCTAAACGTCTTTTAAAGACTTCCAGGGATGGCGACTCAACCACCTCCCTGGGCAGTCCATTCCAATGCCTAACAACCCTTTCAGTAAAGAAGTTCTTCCTAACATCCAACCTAAAACTCCCCTGGCGCAACTTTAGCCCATTCCCCCTCATCCTGTCACCAGGCACGTGGGAGAATAGACCAACCCCCCACCTCTCTACAGCCTCCTTTAAGGTACCTATAGAGAACAATAAGGTCACCCCTGAGCCTCCTCTTCTCCAGGCTAAACAACCCCAGCTCCCTCAGCCGCTCCTCGTAAGACTTGTTCTCCAGACCCCTCACCAGCTTTGTTGCCCTTCTCTGGACTCTCTTGAGCACCTCCATGTCCTTCTTGTAGCGAGGGGCCCAAAACTGAACACAGTACTCGAGGTGGGGCCTCACCAGAGCCGAGTACAGGGGGACAATCACCTCCCTAGACCTGCTGGCCACACTGCTTCTTATACAGGCCAGGATGCTGTTGGCCTTCTTGGCCACCTGAGCACACTGCTGGCTCATATTCAGCCGACTATCAACCAATACTCCCAGGTCCTTCCCGGCCAGGCAGCTTTCCAACCACTCATCTCCCAGCCTGTAGCTCTGCTTGGGGTTGTTACACCCCAGGTGCAGGACCCGGCACTTGGCCTTGTTGAACTTCATACAGTTGACCTCAGCCCATCGCTGCATCCTATCCAGATCCTCCTGCAGAGCCTTCCTTCCCTCGAGCAGATCGACACACGCACCTAACTTGGTGTCATCTGCAAACTTACTGAGGGTGCACTCGATCCCCTCATCCAGGTCATCGATAAAGATATTAAAGAGGACCGGCCCCAGCACTGAGCCCTGGGAGACTCCACTAGTAACCGGCCTCCAACTGGATTTGGCTCCATTCACCACTACTCTTTGGGCCCGGCCATCCAGCCAGTTTTTAACCCAACAAAGCGTACGCCAGTCCAAGCCCCGAGCAGCCAGTTTCTTGAGGAGAATGTTGTGGGAAATGGTGTCAAAAGCCTTACTGAAGTCAAGGTAGATCACATCCACAGCCTTCCCCTCATCCACCAAGCGCGTCACTTGGTCATAGAAGGAGATCAGGTTCGTCAAGCAGGACCTACCTTTCATAAACCCATGCTGACTGGGCCTGATCGCCTGCTTGCCCTGCAAGTGCCGCGTGATGACATTCAAGATAATCTGCTCCATGAGCTTCCCTGGCACTGAGGTCAAGCTAACAGGCCTATAGTTCTCCGGGTCTACCCTCCGGCCCTTCTTGTAGATGGGCGTCACGTTTGCTAGCCGCCAGTTGACTGGGACCTCCCCCGATAGCCAGGACTGCCGATAAATGATGGAAAGCGGCTTGGCCAGCTCCTCCGCCAGTTCGCTCAGGACCCTCGGGTGGATCCCATCCGGCCCCATCGACTTGCGTACATCCAAGTGCTGTAGCAGGTCGCCAACCATTTCCTCATGGATAGTGAGGGCCACATCCTGTTCCCCATCCTCTTCCACCAGCTCAGGGTACCAGGTATCCAGAGAACAACTGGTCTTGCCGCTAAAGACTGAGGCAAAGAAGGCATTGAGCACCTCAGCCTTTTCCTCATCTTTTGTAACTAAGTTTCCCCCCGCATCCAGTAAAGGATGGAGATTCTCCCTAGTCCTCCTTTTGGTGTTGATGTATTTGTAAAAACGTTTTTTGTTATCTTTAACGGCAGTAGCCAGATTGAGCACCAGATGAGCTTTGGCCTTTCTAATTTTGTCCCTGCACAGCCTCACAACATCCTTAAAGTTCTCTTGAGTAGCCCCCCCTCTTTTCCAAAGATTATAAACCCTCCTTTTTCTCCTAAGCACGAGCCACAACTCTCTGTTCAGCCAGGCCGGTCTAGTTCCGCATCGGTATGTCAGGTGTGTTGTTTGGTATGCTGGTTATGCCATTCTAGATCCCTAGATTACATGCTGAGATTAGATATTTAGTCCTTTACTGTGAGCAGTAACCTTTAAAAAAGTTAGGTGTTAGGCCTAACTGCATTTAATCTGTAGGAGATTAAAGTTTTCTTTGGCTGCTGGCAATGACTTTTTAGCTAAAAGAGAAAAGCAGCTTCCTACGGCTGGAGGCAAAATGTTAACCTGATTCATATAAGCTTTATTTCCTCCATCTGCTGACCAGCCAGCTTTCTAGAAGACTTCTCTTCTACCAGTGTAAGAAAACAGGTGGAACAAAAAATTTACCTACAGGCAATCGTTGTCCATCTGCACCCAGGCTAGCCAAAACCTCCACCTAGTTATGAGACGGAATACTAGCCAAGGTGTGGGAGCTTGACTACCACCTGTTCCCAGCAATGTAAAGTCAAGTATCCCTGGTAGCATGGTGCTGGAGCTTTGGTCCTGTGCACAACAAGCTGAACCTTTCAAAAGCTCTAATAAATTACTAAAAAAATGCTGTATAAAAAGCAGTGCAAGGATTACAAACAACAATGCCAGTGCTAATTAGGGTTAGCCAAGGCTTTCTCATTCATACAGCTAAGGGAGCATATGGGAAATGTCATGTTGTCATAGCAGATTTTTTGCTTCAAAAAGTTGCACGAAACATCAAAGCCAAGTAAAATAATAGCTGCATACAACAAATGTGAGGTACAAGAACCTCAGATAATAAATCTTTTTTTCTTTTTTTTTTCTTTTCATTGAGAAGGGTTGCCATAAGAATGCGTGTAAAAATGCAATCTGTTGTGTTGTCTATTGTCAAGTTGTTTCTCTATTTATTAAATGAAAGCATTTAAAAGTATTCTCTTATTCGTCACAGAAAATCCTAGACTTAAAATTAAAATTATTATTAATTTAAAAAATGCTGTGTCCTTTAAAAGCTTGAAACACTTCCTTTTCATATGGATGTAGCTCTTCTTTCTACCTGCAGTCTTTGGGAGTTAGAAAAGGATCAATAATTCTGATTGTGTTAGTTAATGACTGAAACAAGTCTGAGACCACTTTTAGGAAAATATTACTATTGTACGTAGCTCTTTTCAACGTGATGCTTCTGTACAAATAAGGTGTTTCACACTGGATCTGTCTTTGGACTCACCTAGGAGGAAAACCCTTTCAAATTTTGTTCCAAAAGCTCGGGAGTATTTATGCCCTAAATATACGGCATAATAATTTCAATGACTCTGTCTCTCTTTCTGAGGAACACTGAAATCTCTATTTCTGAGGAACACAGAAGCCAGAGGGAGGGACCCATAGATTGAGAAGAATGTCAGCTTGCCAGGAGAATGTGTAACAGATTGTTTTCCTATGACTACAACTGAAGAAGCAAGGCAGTGAAAAGTATATGGGACTCAGTATGTGAATGAGGTGTTTGTTTACTTTTTTAATGTTGTTTTTCCTCTTCTACTTCACATTAAGAAGGCTGTTGTTGGATTTGCTGTTCACAGGTTCCCAAAGAAAGGAAATACAAGTAGCTGAAATATAGGCATTGCAAGAAGTTTCCTCTTTTTCTGACTTTCTTGCCTCTGAAACCTGAAAAGAGAAACACTTTACAAGAAAGGACATTTCCCCCTTGTGCCTAGGGTAAGCCCATGCCAGAAAACCCAAACCCATGTGCTGTGGTTTCTATTTTTCAGCCTTTTTTTTTTTTTTTTAAAGGAAATTTATTAGTTTTGATGTTGTTTTTTTACTGAACCTGACAGAAGAGTGGCAAGTATAGCAGTCAGCTTTTACAAGGTCTGTGATTGCCCAAAGCCTTACTCTTTGGCAAACCTAACACAATAGCAAAAGTAAGTCTTAAGATCACATAGACTATCAGAAATTTATATGATATGTCAGATTGTGTCATCTGACCACCAGAGAAGTTGAACAGGCATAGGAACTTCTGGGAAACCTGAATCTTTGGCTATGGGGGCAGCACATCAGTAAGATACACTGAGATTGACAACAGGTAGACAGGTGGACAGGTAGACAGAGTGGTGGGACCCCTTGGGATCTGTTGTCATTTTTGTGAACCACGGTTCTTCCTTCTGCCACCAGATCTCCATAACATGTGATGGGCATCCTACAGTTCTTGGGCATTTGAAGATTTGATAGGTGTCCATTGGGATCAGGGGGCTGGATATATCTTTGTTATAGGAGTACCAATCACCGTAGACAAATCACTATAATACAATATTCAGGGTGGTCTAATTAATTCTTTGTTTTTACACTATCTCATTTCCTACCTTGAGACCGTGGCTTAAGATGATAAAAACTGTATGAAAGGATACCTTAATGTTTTTCCTGGCAGAGTACTAGAAAGCTGACTAGAAAACTTGTGGAAAGTCATAGTGTAGAGCTTCATTTCAATTTCTTATGATTTGATGCTCAGTTATAAGTGTTTGTTGTGTTTTGTTTTTCTATTGAACTCTTCTTTTAGTATTTTGGTAGAAAATGGAAGACAAGGTCACCAAGAGAAACTAGGACTATTTAAAACCTGTAGATGGCATTATGACATTACTGCATTTCTATCCACTAGTTCTGGACACATTCAAAAATATAATGTACCAAGAGGTCATAAAGGTGTATAGCAGCTGTTAGATGACTAAGTTAGATGATAGCCAAACAGTATCATTTAAATCTCTTAAAAAATTTCAATGTAATGGTTAACTACAGTCCAGTGGGGTGAGTGACTACTACATAACCTATGAGTAATGTAATGACTAATGTAATCTAACTTACCCAGGAGAACCTGGCTGTGGTTTTAGTCAAGTAAGATTAGCAACTGGCAAATCAAAAATGGAAGTCATTGTGTAGTCAACAGTAGAAAAGGCCAAGACATGCCTTAGGGCCTTAATTGTACTGTCATATAGAAAACAATGTGACCTGACTGCATTACATTATTGATATTATGCCTTGGAAGCACCAAAGATGTGTCATTTGAAAGGAATGTTATTGTAGAAAAAAATCTCAGAATCCAAGACAGAAAATGAAGATGCAGGGAAGAGTGAAAACATATATTTAAGGATTTGTTAGGATTCTGTTGGCATGCTCCTTCTCTGAATTAAATTTCAGGTCAGTAGTCTGCAACAAATCCTCTATTCCAGGGGGAGACATGCTCATGCATTACAACACAGAAACCATGCTACCTTATAAAATGTTTGTGAAAATGAAATGAAATCCACCAGGATACAAAAAGTAATTAACACATTAAATGAATAGTATATTTCTTAGATGAAATTAACCATTATTTTTTAAAGGAGATAGTCTTTCAGTAGAAATCAGCTACATTCAAATTACCTTCAGTATGCATGATAAACTCTGAAATAATCATTGTCACCTGAGATGAAAATTGTACTGTCGTGCTTACTTGAAATGTAAGGCTTTATTGCATATTCTAAGTATGCTTATATTTTGCTAGTGCATATTAGTATGTTAATGCAGTCTACATATAACATTTTTAATTGTAAGTAGCATTATTTTCTTTATGTCAAGTATGGCTGGAGAGTAATGGAATTGCTTACCACAGAGAATTCAAACCAGGGTATCATGCAGACATTTCTTCAACTGTAATTTGGTGTTGCACACACTGAAGTGTGACTGTCTTACATCAGCCATCAGTTTTACATAGGTATTTTTGTATAATGAGGAGCAGCTGACATGATTTAGTTGTCTACCAGATGAAAAATCCTATCCCTGAATTTTGATCAGGTCAATGCATCTCAGATAATGTGTCAGAAGAATGAAATCACTCAGTTGATCCTGGAATTGAGCTACAAACTCTTAATGATAACATTGTCAGTATTGGTTTGCTGTGAAAACAAACAAAACAAACAAACAAACAAACAAACAAAAAAAACACTCTACCGTAAGTTAGGAGGCCACTAATCAGAAGTTGTATCCATGTAGACATTTGTCTTTATGAAATAAATATATTTTCAATGTTTCCACACAGGATTTTGACAAAACTAGCTTTACCTCAGTGAACAATTTTTTATTTTTTTTTTTCCCAGTGTCCTCTGGGCCTTGACTTTCATCTGAGACTTTTGAAATTGATGGAGCTTTCTGCCTTTGAACTGTGGGCTTGCATTCTTGGTTAACAGACAGAGAACTGGAGCAATGAACTCTGCTGGGGCATGAACACATTAGAATGGAGGAAATCACTGTTAGGAGAGACTACAATAGCACATCTCCTCTGTAAAACAGTAAGCACAATCCATCCTCCATTCACTGCAGTGGCTCCCTACGGAGTGCTGAATAGATAGAGCAGAACTTACATCTGTCTGTCTTTGCAGCTCTGCTGGCTTTCTCATACTCAGCTCTATCTGTCTTCCATATGCTATGAAACATTGCTTCCTATGTGCAAAGTCATAAATCTTAGATAATATTGTCTTAGTTATATTCATTATGAATTCATTTGCCAATTAACAGGTTAGTGATACATTTATTAATTAAAACTACGGAATACAAGAAGAATGAAAGAAAATTAATACAAGAAGAATGAAAGAAAATTAATACTCAAAAGAACTATATTTGATTTTGCTGGTGTTGATGCTTTATGTGAGACTATATCCTTTAAAGACCCATTTTGGACATTACTCATTTGGTACATTTTAGGAAAACTGTTTTAAAATGTTCGGTGTAATTTTCTTCTCAGACAGAAGACTGGCAAATGTTTTGCTGTAAGAAATGGAGTTTGTCTGTGTGATGGATAGTGACTTTGTAGCTAAGCGTAGTGATTGTCTCTTAATGTTATATTTCTTGTGGTGCTACTTAGCTGAAATACAGCAGAGGTTTGAGATCCTGATCTGGCACTGAACAATGCAGCTTCTTTGCTATCTGTGAATCTGTGCAATTTAATCAGCTGAGAACAAGTCCTGCCAGTTCAAATAAAAATCTTATCAAATCAAAAGTATTTTTCTTGTGACAAATGCAATTCTAACAATTAAATGGCATATACAGAACAATAACAGTTCTTGCATACTCATGTAGCGTTCTAGCTGACTTCCATGTTCACTGCTATGAGCATCCAGTGTTCAGTTTGTTTCTGAATAGATTCTGATGCTAATCATATTTACCTCTGCAAGAGTGTGTTTTCATTTAGAACGATGAAGTGGGCATTCATGAATGAGTCACCCATAATTAGAATAAGGGGTTTATGCTGTGCTTCTAATAATTGAGACATAGCAAACAAGATGCTTACTAATCCTTATAGGGCAACAATTGAAACAATTGCTCTATCATATTGGAAATCATCGTGAAATTGAGAACAAGGTCAGCCTTAAATTGCTATTGCATATTTCTTAGAGGTTCTGGCATTCTTCAGGCTTTATCATTTTTTCTGGAGTGCACAGAGCTGTCTGCAGCCTAGTGATGTGCAGCCTAATGATCTGCTGGTGACAGTTCAAATGAACATCAGAATTCCCACTGACAGGAATGGTTGCAGTTTGTCTTTGGAAGTGCGTTGTTGTGACTGTGCACCTCTTTTCTTAAAAGTGTTTCTTCAGGCTTCCCCAGTCCTGGAACTGTTGTGATATCTTTTACTACTTTTTGATGCTGTTACAATCATCTGAGCCAGTCTGACTTGCTATCCTATTTATTGTGCTTCCCCTTTAAAGGACCTCTCCGTAACCATAGCCACTCAGTGTTGCACAGGGACAGAGAACTGTAGTCCTTGAAATTAAAGATGCTTTACTGTGGTCTCCAAGAGCAACAAACATCACAAAATGCCTCCTTCCCTCCCCTGCGTTAGCTCATGTATGGTGTGTGGGCCTTGGTTTTCCAAAGGAGCCCTCAGATCTGTAAATGCACTGAAAAGTAATAACTGTGAGTTAAAATAACAATATCTAAAGAGGAGAAGGCTGCAATTCTGTGTGCAGAGAAAACAAAATAAAACAGAACAAAACCACGACAACAACAACAATAACAAAACAGAGATATGTCAGCTCCTCTCAGCCAGCATGTGTTTGCAGACACCCAGGGGAAGAAACAAGTTCTGGGACAGCAAGTGACATTGGTGCAACACAGGTCCCGGTGAACATCCTCGACATGGTTCCATTAAAACAGTGGGCTGCTGGACACAAGAAAACAAAGCCTGCTGGCTTCTGGGCTTCCCAAGTGTTAAACTTCAAGTCTTCATTTCCATTAAAGTGTTTATTTTTAAGGCCCAGAGAACTCCTTTTCTCCTCAAAGTGCTGAATGCAATCTCCAGACGTCCCTGAAGCTCATTCTTAAGTAAGATAAGGAACCCCTGAAAGAAGGTGTATGTTACATTTTCAGTCATCTCCTCTACATATATGAATGTTTTCACAGAATCACAGGATGGCTGAAGTTGGAACGGACCTCTGGAGGCCATCTGGTCCAACCCCTGCTCAAGCAGGGACACCCAGAGCAGGCTGCTCAGGACCATGTCCAGGTGGCTTTTGAAAATCTCCAAGGAGGAGACTCCAGAATCTCTGAGAAACCTGTGCCAGTGCTAGGTCACGCATATAGTAAAAAAGAGTGTTACCTAATTTTCAGATTTTTTTTTTTTCTCTCATCTGCTCTTACTTTTCTCAGAGGCATTTGCATTTTGTAAGAACAAAGGCATTTTTTCTTTGTATAGATAGAGGCAAATCTAGATCATAAAATAATAAATAATTGTATAGAGAAACAATAATGTAGGACAGCCAACTACAGACTTTGCTTTTAGCTGTTGAAGCAGATAGACCTCTAAATCAAAGAAGGCCTGTCCCCTTTAATGTCTCTCTTCACATTTCCAGTCCTCAAAAATGTAGGGAAATAACCTTCCAGGAAATGGTAGAGTCCATATAGCTCCTCTTCCCTGTCTAGTTCCAAGACTGTGCAAAGCTGATTTCTCCGTCGTTTTTAAGGAACAAGATCTAGCTGTGGACCTATGGGCACAGCAAGCACCTGCCAGCTTTTCAATGACATTATAAAGCATAATCTCTCTCTCACTGCCACTTTCTTCAGCTTCGTAGGTCTTTTAAATGCAACTTCATGACACTACCATGCCCTTTTTGGTATTTTTGTTTCCATTTAGTAAATGTTTGCCAGCAAAACCTTATTTCCTTCCCCCACCAAGTTAGAAAATGGAATAAAGTTGCTAGGGCAGGTCTGTATTCTGTTCTTTGGGCACAAGTTAAAATGCAAGAAATTCTATTTAAATATCAGAAAAAACTTTTTTTCTGTGAGGATGGTCAAACACTAAAGGCAGAGAATATCCTTGGAGGTATTCAAAGTCTAACTCGACATGGCTGTCTCATCACAGCCTGCTGTCAGTGACCTTGCTTTGTGTAAGGTGTTGGACCGGTTTGTTTTCAGAGGTGCTGTCCCACCTCCGCTGTCCTCTGTTTCTATGATTCTCTCATTCTCTGGCTGCACATTATATCCATTCTGTGCTTTCTACTCAGGTTGGAAGCTCTTCCAGTTACGGACTTTTCTTTAAAATATTGCTCAGAGCCTAACACAGTATGATCTTTATTTCTTCCGGGCTCTGTTACAATACCATTGTTAGTGATGATTTAGTTTCTTAAACATATGTTCACTTTAAAGATGATCATTTGCAATTTTTTGTTGAGGCAAGGTAGTACAAATCACAATGATTGCAAACAAATCCAGTGTACAGTAAATAACTGAGTCGGTTGTATAGAATACCACCCTTTATTCTTAAAGTAGTATGTACCCTTCTTTCTAAAGAGATTATTTTTTTTCAAATTTTATTAAAACCACATTTTTTTTAAACTTTATGGATGAAATGTAGCACATTTATTTTCAAGTCAGGAGCATTGTGTCATTGCTTTTTGTTGTTGTTTTTGTAGTTTTTATTTGTTTGTTGTTGTTGTTTTAATTATGAGCAATATGCTTCAAATTAGAGAGAGCAAGGATAATACCATTGCGTTCATTATTACAAAAAAAAAAAAAAAAAAAAACACGTTTGTTTAACAATCCCCAAATTCTTGTCTCTACAGGCACATTAAGTACACATTTGTCAAGTACATATATCTCTGTGTCCCAGAAATACCACTCGTTGTTCTCTATTATATAGAGGAGACCTTAGGGAGAAAACTGCCAGGGTAGAGAAATACATTTTCATGTCTCTTTTTTTCAGGTTGGGTTATAAATTACTTTTAAAATTACCTTTTCCTGCCTAAGTTTCTCTAGAAATGTTATGTAGGCTGCTAAAATATTGATGAAAATGTACATCCAAAAAGACTAGACTTGCCATCTAAGAGAATGGCATAAAACCACGCCAGATACCATCATTATGATTTACTGAAGCAGGAAACATAGAAGAATTGAAAAAACTTGCTCCTGCCATATCCTGCACATAATGCTACTTCCTGTCCTTCTCTTTGGGGTATCACATTGGGAAGAAGCATTTCCATATCCCATTTTACTGATGAGAGAATAGGAAGGAGAAAGACAGACAACAAGGGACTCATGTATGTATATTAGTCGGCCTAATCTGTCTTTACAGATTGTTGAGACAAACTGGCTTTGTTATGAATTGATTTGATTCAACTTCAAATGAAAAAGCTAAAATAGTTTCAACACCTCTTAGTTCATTTCCCAAAGATTTCATGAACTTAGACAACCTTTTTCCTTTCCCTGGTAAAATTCTGGCTGCTGTTGCAGGCTAATGTTGACAGTCTTATAAATTAAACAGTAGTAGCAAATGCTGGAGATTTACTGTAGCAACATGGACAACAATTCATAAGGAAGCAGGGAAGTGTCCAAGTGAATTTCTATTGAAGACTAATTTTTAATTAAATAAAGGCCACATACACAGACTAAAAAGAATAAAATAATCCTAATTAATTCTTTTTCTTATGGTTCAGTGAACTTGAGAGATGAAAGAGACTCTGATAGAGATGGAACATTAGGAACCAAAAGGAAGGTAGTATGTGTAATCTTAAATTGGCCTAAATCCCTTTATACCTTCCTTTTTCAGTAGGTATTGTACTTTATATTTTATTTACATTGTATTTTACAGTTTATAAATGGTCTATAAATATATAAATAGGAGGCAATTTATAAATTATTGTGTTTGTATCTGATTGTGTATGTATGATTGTGTATGTATCTGATTTTTGCTCATTAATATTAGCTATTTGTACGAATTTAACAACAGAACTAAGTATTCTAAAATTACTGAAAAGCATAAAAACAGGTGGTTACATAACACTATTAGCACTTTAATAGTAAGAAAGACAAAAAGTTTCCTTCCTTTACTAGATCTAAATGAAAAGTTAGAATGAAAATAAATTGCATGGAATGAGCATGGGACACTGGAGAGTAGAGGAGGGCAGCACAACTAGCACTAGACTGCTCTTACCTCCTGCTGTTTAGGACAGTGAGTACCAGAGTCACTGTCATGCAAAATCTCTCAGACTTTATTTGCAGTCCAACAAAAGATCAAGGTAATCCACCCAACAAAAAGAGGACCAGAAAACTTCTGTCTTAGGCAGCAGAGGCAGTAATTTTCAGTCCTTCTGAGAACTTTGTTCCCTCTGCTTAATGAAGCCCTGCTCACTTTCCCCTTTGTTCACTCTGCTGCCACACTGCCTTCCCAAGAAGTGCATGTCCAACCCTCTGCCTTTCCCTAGAGCTGGCAATCTATTTAAATCTAGAAACTGTGCTGATTCCCACCAACTTAAATGCAATTCTCCTTCAGAGGAAGGTTCTTCCAGGTTGTGAAAGGCTTTGTAAATAGTGTTTGGGTATAGTAAACAAACTTCTAGCATTTGCATATTCAGTTATCATTTCTCTGTGTCAGTGATATGTTGCTTTACTGGATGGCCATTCCCAGCATTCCTCCCAAATCTCACCTTTCTTGTCTAGTTGGTCTGCATGGTCTTTGGGAAGGAGCTGTGTCCTGTTACATGATGTATACTATTTGTAACAGGTCTGTTACTTCAGCTGGAAATGTTATGTGGGAATAAAACATACATACTTTGTCTAAATTGGAAAATATTCTAAAGATACCAAATATGATTATGCAATCTCTTCTTATTACTAAGGATCACGTCTATATAATTTTTGGTTAGCACAGCAGTTTCATAATAACTTCTAATTCTACAAATTGAACTACTTAAGAAATATTTTGCTGAAACATTTCTGAGACAATTATCCTACATATACATTCACAGCATAAGAGTTTGCATGAATTGCTGTTGGTTTGGCAAAGCATACTCAAATATGCTACTGTATTGTATACAGTAAGTATAAAAATGTACATATAATATTTTAAAATGCCTATGGATTATTTTGCCCATTCATTTTACAGCTAACTTAGCTGTTGCTTTAGCAACAGGAAATCCTTTGCAGACAGTTCTCAGATCAGACAGAAGGATTCAGCTCAGTTCAAGTATGATAGATGTGACATGATCACAGATTCTTTCACTGTTTGTAGGCTTATATAAATATAACATTCATTTTCCTTTTCCTAATGATGTAAAAATGCATTACTCATTGTACATAGGTTATTACTCCAATCCCTCATTCCTCTTTCCTGTGCACTGAAAGTCATAGTTCATGCCTTCTGAGGCTGCTGCTATCTGAGTGCATTATGTTCCTGCTGAGCATTTACAATGTTCTATAAGCATCGTATGTCTTGTTTAGAATAATGATTTGACACTAAGTCATCACTAGTCAGTTGGTCTGAAATGTAATAGCCTGTCATTTCTTCACCTCAGGCCAGTGATGTCATGACTTTACTGGCTTATCACGTGCCATCATATCTTCTTGGGCTAATTATTCCAGTTCACACTATTTTACTGCATCATTGAAAGTGTACAGCTATTTCCAGTTGTTTTGTGACATGATGATTATTTTCTTTAATCATAATAAAAATAATTTGTCAGTAAAAAAATAATTTAAAACAAAACATTTAAAAATATATTTATTTTGTATATGTGATTGATTCAATATTCCATTACTGAGGTACCAGTGAACAATCTGGAAAGTCTGCTTTGGGTGAAGATACACTTCATATCTGTTTCAGTGAAGTAGGATATATACAGTGGTTTGTTAAAATAAAAATGTAGAGTAAATATTTAAGAAATACACAGATTCACAAACTGGATTACCATCAGTTTAGCTCCTTGATTGGCAGTAGAGTAGCAGATGAGTGAAGGTAACCTTCCCAAAATAAATTTAAATTGTTTCATTATAAGGAAGAGGGGGAAAAGGCC
The DNA here is from genome assembly GCF_964034855.1 of Anser brachyrhynchus. Taxonomy (NCBI): domain Eukaryota; kingdom Metazoa; phylum Chordata; class Aves; order Anseriformes; family Anatidae; genus Anser; species Anser brachyrhynchus. The sequence goes on from NC_137694.1 coordinate 196,210,004, forward strand.
AGAGGATTTGTGGAGGATATGAACTTTGAGGATTTGTGGAGGATATTCAGACAATTCCATTTTTCTTATGTGCATCAGTTTGCATTTATCTACAATGAAATTCATGACATTTTAATACTCAGTCACATAAATTCTTTCTGCAATTCTATATATTAAGAGTTTGTTCTTTCCATCTTCTGAAGAGCTGCAAATGTTGTCTGGTCATTGCTTTACCTCTTCTTCTGGGCCATTTAGAAATAGAATAGATTCCAGCATTTCTGTGAAACTTCATGGTGATCTCCCAAAGCACAAAGTTACTGTTCACCCTCACCTTTTTTTCCTACTCTTTGGGCAGTTCTTATCCATGTCCTTTCCCTTGCTGTTATGCCACGGCTGCTTACTTTCTTTAGAAGACTGTCATGATTGGTTGTGTGAAAAGCCTCTTGGAAATCCAAGCAGGCTACAATGTCTGTGAAAAATCCCCTGTTAATACATATATTTATTGAAACTGGTTAAAGGGAGAAGTCCATTTGAGCCATATACAGAAGAAAAAGAATTCACTTGATAAAAGTGAATTCTTCCTTACAAATCTGTAGAATGACCAAAGTTTTTATTCTGGCCCTGACACAGAAACATAGCCTGTGGCCACTGCTCAATGGATGTCCCAAATTCGTAAATCCCTGTGTTCCCTTTTAATCTCCTAGGTCTTTATTAGAGATATGTTTTATCTCAACTGCACATTATTGAGACTACTCTTTAGATGGCAGGAGGGGTTTTAGCCAAGAATTTCACTAAACCATTACAGTGATTATATCTAGCCTTAGAAAACTGTTGATGGCATCAGAGATAATAAATAAATAGCAGGTATCTTCTCTTGAAATTTCAAAAATAGCATTCCATATACAGTAGTTGTAGAGCAACTAGAAAATATTTCCACTCATAACTTGCTAAGTAATTTTGCTGACTTCATCTGGTTTTGAGAAAGTCTTCATAATATTGAAATACGAACAAAATTGTAGAGATGATGTTCATGTTCTCTTATTCCTTTTAAGATTTCCAATAATAATTACATTATTATTATTATTATTATTAATAATAATAATAATAATAATAATAAATCATTGACCAGGCTTCTTTTCTTAATTTGCTTTTATTGTTACTATCTAACTTTCCCCTCACCTCCATTACTGGTTTTCAGCCAATGGGGCTAATCATTTTATTAAGGGCTACAGCTACCAAACCCTAATATATAACAGCTGATATAATAATATCACTGCTATGAAAGTTTATGGAAAACTAATTGTAGCTGTAGAGAATAAAAGTTTATCTTGATCTGACAGAGAAACAAATTGATAAATTAGCTGTACTGCATAGAGTTATATCTCTCAAATATCTCTAACTCTTGGCTGAATGCATATTGCATGGAAAAAAAATGTACAGAATCAGAAAATTGAAAACTTGGCTTGTTTAACTGTGAAGATCTTCACAAGGATAGGATTTTATAATCACATTACAAACTACAGTATTAGCTATGTCTATCTAAATATATTTTACAGTATTGGACTTGTTAACTACCTGCATTGGTATTATGGGAAAAAATGCTCACAGTAGAGAGTGTTAGGTATATAGGATAGCATTACTCCATCAACTTACTATTAGCATAGGTGAGTTGTGAAATATCCAGAAAACCCCTGATTTACCAAAGGTGGGATGTAACTCCTGAATGATATTTCTGACTTTTTCAGCCTTCTGACTCCCACAAAGAGGTTAGAAAGTTTATACTAAGCCTAAATGTGGATGCTTAGCGTCTAGGTGTTGAAAAAAGATTCAAAAATCACTTCTATGACAAGAAAGCAATTACCGAGAGAGATAGATGGGGAGATACTCCCTACTTCTAGGTACTTGTCATTGAAAATGGTTGCTGAAGATTCAAGTAAAAAATACTCTACATGCAAGTGGGAAGGCTCAATCTCCAGGATAAGAAGATGAAACCCTCTCTCTGATGAAATCAGTTGACAGAGTTCACCTGACTGAACCACAAAACCACCCAAAGATTTAAGTCTCAGCGCTATTTCAAGGCCAGACCCCACCTGCACCACAGCTATGAGGTATCCTCATGGCAGTAATGTGTTCAAGCTGTCCACACTCTGGGACACCCAATAATGTTGCCTATTCCATAAGCCCCTGCTGCGTCTAGGTGGATCTTTCTAGCAATAATACTATGCTGAAGGTGTACGCATCACAATCACATGAACCTCTACACTGCCCTATATCAGAGAACTGCCTGTTTTAATCCCTCATTGTTGATATTGATTGTACTGATGAAACTTTATGACAATTAGCTGGAGGAATGGGCAGGACAGAAGTTAAAATGAGGAGCTCTTTCCAGCCCACTGGATTGGGAAATATGTTCTGATTTCTGGAATGAGACCTGAATGTTGCCTCATGATCATATTCTCACATGTGATCTCCCTGCACTATGATTTCCTTAGAAGAGTTGGCCAAGCCTTCTGACCCTGAGAGCTGACCCTGCCTTGCAGTTGTTGGAGCCTCAATGCAAGTACAATGTTTCTACCATGCCTGACTTTCCATGTGCCTTGAGGCCAGCCCAGGCTTTCTGAGGGGCTATGCTTGCTCAACAAATTTCCATCTTGCTATGCAGTGCTTTACTGGCAGATGACTTTCCACGCAGGGAGAGAAATGGCACAATCTGAGCTCAGCCCTCTATAGCTCTGTTCTGTCATTCATTTGGGGAAGAGGCCAAGGAACCAGAAATCCCTCTGGAGAGGAAATTAGTGAGCCCAGAGGAGAGTGGGGAAGTTGTTATTTCTTGAAATACTTGCTATTGTACACCTGATCTTGTCCTCAGGGAAGAGTGGTGGAAGCAGTAAGAGTTGGAACTCGTGTTTCTGGGGAAACTACAACACATGGTGTGTTGATATGCAGACTCATGCATGGAAGAGCACCCTCTAACCTGTTACTTCTTCTCCAGAGACAGTCAGTATCTTTTTTCAGAACCCTGAGTGCATCCATCCTCCTGGCCTTTGGCTGTTTGGGCTCAAGGACAACTAGAGAAAGCACAGCTGTTGACTCTAGATATGATAATGTTGTGTGAAGAAAGACAGAAGCCTGCGTGGGCTGACCTTCCTTCTCACAGGATCCGATTTAAGCTGAGGCTCTAGCCCTTGGCCAATGCCTGAGCTGCAGTTTGGGCTGCCTTAGAGCCATGCCTATTCTTGGCCACAGACCTGCTGATGCAGACCCTAACCCTGATCCCCAGACTTACTTCCCAGGTTGACCTTGGACCTGACTTCTCACCACTGATTTGCTGGGTGACTTCTGAGATGTCTGACCCTGTTTACTGACTTCAGACCTGATCCCCACCCTGACCTTTTGGTTTAACTTCTTCGCTTGATCTCAGACCTCCAATACTTATGCACTATGGACTTAGCTGATAATCTGTCCTCCAGGCTGATCCCCACTGCCACTCCCTAGCCTCTGCCCTGCCGGACATCGCATCATTGTGCTTGGCTCCCACTTCCCTGTCTATTAAGAAGCATCTGGCCCTCACTCCTTTGTGACTCTCTGTTCTTCATACCCAATCCCCAGTCCCATAAATTATCTCGGAAAGGTTTGGTTTATGAATACTGGAATGGCTTACTGACAGGTTGAAATAAAGCCTCACTGCTGTACTCCCAGGCTCATCAGTCAGATCCTTTTGGTTGAAAGACTGATTTCTGTGTGGTGGTGATGAGTTATTCAACATCCCTTAGGAGAAGTGTCATGTATTATTACAGGCTCAGCCATGAACTCCCTGCAAAGGAGCTTCTGAAATTTGAATTTTCCAAGTGTCTTAACAGTGGTGAGAATGGGACACTGTTTCCAGGTTCTTGCAATTCTTCTGGGCTATCCTGGCAACTATCATTTTCAAATCTTCTGGATATATTCATGCCTGCATGTGCAATCCTTCCTGAGAAGGATGCATCAAAGAAAGTACTACAGAATTCCTCCTTGGTCCAGCTGACAGTCCTTTTTGTTAGCCCTTGGAGATGTGACCAGGCCAGCATATACAAGGGTGATACTGTAAATGCTGGATTCTTGAGGAAGCCTGTCAACTGCAGAGCCTTACCATTGCAGAGTAATGAGACATAAACTTGTTTATTACACCATCACATAGAAATGTGGGTAAATACAAAAGAGTTCCAAGGGCAAGAAATGTGTACAATTTGTGGGAACCTTTGGAGTAACTCTGACCTTTAACTTTACCTCTTGACTCCTGCATACAGCTTAGGGAAGGGCAATGAATCTTCATTTTCCTTATACTAATACCCAAATCAACTGTCAGTTGTTTTATATATTTTAAATATAAATGTCAAATAAATAAAAACAGGGAGAACTTTTCAAATCTCTGATGAACAACTTGTCCCTGTGTGGCAATAAGGACAAACTGTAGTTGATTGCATGCCAGCAGAATCTGCCATTAGCTACTCTATGGATAATAAAATCCAGATTATTTTAATGTAGAACTGACCAATAAGAGAGATGAGTGGAAGAAAAACTCCCGTTCTGTTTGTTTGTTTGTTCATTTTTTACCATGTCTATATTTATTTATTTTGTGAGGAAGATAACAACAACATCAACAACAAAAACACTGAAGTGGGCAAAATCTGACATAGTATTCATTTTCTGAAAACCATTTTTCCCATGAAAGGCACATAAAGCTTTTGACTGTGCCTTGTAATCTTGGTTATTATTGATATAATTTAAGTAAAAATTTATAGGTTTCATCCATGGTTTTGTTATTTCTGTTATTCATCATTAATGTTACCTTTTAATTACAGTCTGCACCATACAGCTGGTGAAATTTATAAGCGTTTCTGCTTACTTATTAGGCATTATGTTCCATTACGCTCTCATATTTCTTTATCTTCACACAGATCTGCCACTTCAATCCAAGATACAGCTTTCTTCCTATATTTTCTTGCCTTGCCTACATGCTTTTGCTTGATGTTTATATGTGTTTTTTTTTTTTTCTTGATGTTACTTAAAATAAAGCTTCTGCTCAATTAGGTGTACTTACTGACCATTTACCGTATTTTGCAGGATACTTTCTGCATTACAGTCACTGCAGGACAGTCAGTTTTGGTTTGTCAGTTATGGTACAGAAGTTATTCTGGGGAAGTCCTCCACAGAAGCAGTGATAAGAAATAATAAACCATGTCAAACTCATACAGCAAAGGGTCTAATCAAATGTGACTTAACAGAGTTTATATAGAATCTATTTTCACCTGGAGCTTGATGGGCTGACAGTAATGATTACATGTACTTGAGTGAAGAAAGGTTCCAAAGGGCATAACCGTTATTCCACCTTGCCATTTGAAATATGTTCTGAAGGAAGAAGAGATCACATATTTATGGATTTGCAAATAAAGCAAATAGTTTCTTATTGCTAATTAAATCTCCTTCCCCTAATAACCCATGATATTCAGTGGTAAACTGAAAGTTCACATATTTGCAAGACAAAAGGCATTTTGACACACGGTGACTGCTAAGTTCTGGACAGTGCTATTTGCATTTTAACAATGCTGCCTGCAAGAGATAAAGTTATATGTGGAATTGCATGTAAAAGTTCAAGTTTAAATATTTTCCCAATTTGCAAATACTCAGGAGAATATAACTGCAAAGTTGTGGTTTAGACAGTGAAATCTCTCTTCTTGTCACAGCAGATGTTTATTTGGGTTTCAGTCCTCTTAATGTGAGAGACAGAAAAGTCTGTGAAACTGTACTTTATTTTTCCAGCCTCCAGAAACATGTTCCATAGCTGTAAATATAAATTCCTACAAAATAAGATCTATACCTGTGGATATTTAAAGCATAATCTTTTCTTCTCAAAGATATGTTCATTAGTTCTTTTGGGATGTTCAGATTTTGGCAGAACTCCTTGCACCAGAGATGCAGTATATGTCTATCATTGTGGACTAAGTTCTGCCTCAGGTGGAACATTTATGTTAGGACAAAAGGGTTCCTTTACGACGAGTAAGCAAGAGTGTTTCAGGTCCCAGTGCTCATGTTTATGCCAGGTATGTGCTCTCAGCCTCCAGGGTCAAATGGAGGGAAGGTTGGAAGGCAGAAATTTAAGAATTGTTTCCTCTGAGATAAAGACTAAAATAGTATCCAGGTTATCTGTAGGCAAAAGATGTGGGATAGGGGACAGAAGGGTTTCTGCAGTTGCCAAGATGATAGATACTGGAAAGTCCACACAAAGCAGCCCAGAAAAGGAGACTTTTGAATTTATCCTCTGTAAGATATGATGAAGACGCCCCTCTGCTTCTGCCCCAGATAGCTAAATATATATGGTGGAAAGATCTGAATAACCTAGAAACAGAGGAAAAGATCAGCTTCAATCAGATAGGGAAGGAGAAATCACTTATGTCAGCACTGGCAATGAGAAGGTGCAGCAGAAGCTGCAAATTCAATCTCTTCTCCTCTCAGGAGGAGGTTTGCCTCTTTCCCCATTCTTTCTGTTGGATGTGTACCTGTAATAGCTCCTATCTGATGGACAGGCTCTCCCCATCTCCATCTGCAAAAAAATTGCAACCTAGTAAGTTTTCTTCTGGAACCACTCACGACCTGTCCCACACTACGGTACGCTCCAGAGAGGTGCATTTGACCCAAAGAAGGGTGTAAATTTGTCCTGTGGTGTGTGACTTGTAATGTTCAGGATGTTACTTTGGGTTCTTATTGATCCTGGAAAGAAGGATTATTATTATTATTATTATTATTATTATTATTATTATTATTATTATTTTCGATGAGGGCCAAAGCTGCAGCATTTTACACCCCTAGGAAGGACCTTTTTAGGAGAATGGTGAGAAAAAGCAATGGCTGACTGAAATTCTTCTTGCCTGTATGTGCTCCTTATGGCTCTCAGTGGACTATCCAGATGAGCAGCCATATGGGAGTAAATGAGGTCATGTGGTCATTGTCTTTCTTCTCAGTTGAATCTTTTTCTATTTTCTTAAGTATTTTTTAGTCAGCTGAAGAAAAACAAAAATATTTTTTCTTTCTTTAAAAACATTCTTATTTTTGCAACACAGGTAAAATTGTTAAGGGTTCACTGCTATATTTTTAAGGAATTATAGTTGTTGCTGTATTCTTTTTGCTATAAATCTCAGGGACTTATAGTAATTCACACCCCAGAAACTAGCATGTCGTTATAGTGCTCTGATTTATCACTGAACTTTCCATTGGACTGGCTTTCATTCCCCATAAATATCCATTTGCTTCATGATGCTATACGCTTCACTGTCTGTGCTTTTGAGAGCCCATGGTAAAACAGATGCAATGTCCTGCAGTCACCTCTGCTGTTTCTCATCAGTGGTGTTGTAAAACAAAGACAGAAGGGACCTTTGGGGAAATGGTGTAGCTACTGATGCTGGCACCAACCCTCTGCAACTATCCACACCCAGATCTTCCAGGCTTTTTCACTCATGAGTTTCAGATAGTTGAAGAGCAGGGGTACCATCTCGACTGGGAATAGATTGGTAGGGAGAGAGAATGTCCAGTTGCAGTGTAGGTCTCAGAAGTCCCATAATATTATCTCTTATCTTTTCCACAACATTCCTGACTTTTCCATGATGAGGATGTAGGGTGAAGTGCATGAAGAAGTGCAAATCAAATGACAGTGATCAAAATCTGTCTTTAAAGTAATGCTCTTACCCTCATTTGCTTCTGACTTTTCATTTCTTATTTACGTTTTCCATCTTCAGCCTCAAATATTTCATTTATTTACCAGGTCCCTCTCTTAGCTAAAAGGAAACAGAAGCTAGACTAGTGTCTGTACTTTGTTAAGAATGTCTTTTGGAGCATACTCCAGATTTAAGGCAGATGCCATTTCCACTTTATTTAAAACCAGCAGGAAACTAAAGGCCATACTTTGTTTCCTGACCTTCTGTTGAAAAGGCTGTTCTCCAGAGGACTTAGGAAAGGAGGCAAAGTTGTTGAAGATATCCCTTAGTATCAGCAGAACTATAATATTAAGTATGATGCCTCACAAGAAATTGATAAAAGTTGGTAATTTATATCTTTTAATCCTTCATTATATTTCTAGTCCATTTGTCATTCTGTATCTGTAATATGTAAAAACGTAAGCTCTATTTTCAGTTGACATTTCATAATTCACGTGTGAACATTTGAAATCCCAAAAGAAAGAAAAGAGATTAGAAAAACATTAAATGAAATTCCAGTGGGCCTGAGCTAATATTTATTCGGACTCCATGACCTTAACACTTTGTACAATGCCTTCCACTATTATCTCTGTGCTGCACTTCACATTACAATCCATAACAGCACAGGATGAGCTTTGGTTTGCTCGTGGCATATACTGGCATTGTGACAAGGTATATGTGGTATCTGGCTTATCAGCAGACAGCAGGCAGGGCCAGAATTGACACCTACGAATATTTCCCACTGTATCAAGAAAGTGAAGCTTGATAGTGTTTTCAAAGACTATTTCAAATGAGTACTTGTAATCTTTCTCTGAGACAATAAACCATAGGTTTTAAGTATATTTTCAATAACTTACATCTAAGAAGTTGAAAGATAGTAAGCCCAAAATGTACAGACAGAATAACAGAGAAGCTAAGCGAATGTCCCTGCAACAGGAGAATAGGAGATCCTATTGTTATCACTTGCACTGGGCATAGGTTACTAAAGCAGACAAAAAGAATTTGTAACTCAAAATTCCCAAAATGGCATAAAGAAAACATATTTAGTATTTTAGACTACCTTTGTGGGATATTACTCATGTATTATACCGTCTACAAGCCCCTTTCTTTTTCCGTATGAAGTGGTTCCCATTGAAAAGTCAACATGTGCCCACAGTTGAAACAGGCTTCATTAAATTATCCTTTTGATTTGGAAAGGAAAAAAAAACAAAAACAAAAAACAAACATTCCTACATTTTGCACCTTCCAAATTAGTGCCTTTTACAATTGCTGATAGGGTCAGATATGTGGATTTCATACTGAAAATTAACCTTCATATGTTCCCAGTACATCTATCCCATTCTTTACTGAGGTTTTGTTTATTTACAATAAACATAAAAAATGGATATTGCATATTAATACTGCTTATATCTACCATGTTTCTTTGTTCCCTTTTTGGTTCTCACATCTTATCTCTGCTCCCTCACTCTTTTTGACTTACAAAATACAAGCATCTCCTTCTTTTCTCACATACCTAGATTTAAAAGTAGTGTGCTTGGAACTGAAAGTTCTTTACAGTTCTTTGTTAGTTAGTTAGTTTGTTTCTAGACTGATACTACAGTCAGTGACTAGATATCTTTCCTTGAACCATGCTTAATGGAGCAGCATGTTCCTGCTTCTAAAAGTTACTGGAGTAGAAAATCAAAATTTTCAAACTTTCCAAACTGTCAGAGCAAACATATTATGAAATTTATGTTAGAAATCCTATGTAAGATTTCTATTTGGAGTAATGGGTGTTATGAGTGATGGATTCTGGATCGGGTTCATTTAACTGGTTGACATTCATGCCCAGTTACTCAACTGTGATTCACAGATTAGGTAACAGGATGATTTTTGAAGCAAACTACGATGTGGAAAGATCTGAATTCTCTTCTTGGACTACCCACAGACTTCCATTGTGTTCTGAGCATCTTTTGAAATATTTGGTTCCTAACACTTACAGTGTTTAAGGATGTTTCCCCAGAACACAGGTTACATTATGGCATTAATTTTTTAATGTGCCTTATCCTTCAACAGGAAGATCTATACAAACACAAATGGTCATGGGACTCTTACTCTTCACATAAGAAAACAGGATTGATCAGTAAAGCACGCTGCTTTAATTCTCTATGTTTGCATTATAGAGGCTTTGTTGGGTATTAAGATATTTTCAGAACAGGTATGGCTTGGCACAACCAGCATTTTGGAGGGCACCAGGTCCTAGAAACAAAATTTTATAATATTTGATATGTAACATTAATCAATATAATTGATTCTTAGAATGTCACTAGTTCAAACTACTTAAGGGTGAGTGTGGGAGGGTGTAGGAAGAAGGAAATCTGAATACAAGTTCATTTCCACTCTTTCTCTTCTTTTCTACCATTATGCTATATCATTGACTGATCTCTCTGTTTCTTTTGAACAAGATAGAGCAGTGCAATTTAATGGCATCTTTTTGTTCCTTTTTTACTGCACAATGTTGAATCAAAACATATAAAGAAGAAAGTGTATTTTTCTTTTCCCCTTAATAACATTATATCACTTGTGATTAACAGTTGATATTTATTTCAGTGATATTTTAGTAATGTTACTGTTGAATGTCAAGAAGCAGTCAAATCTGAGTCATACAGTATATGGTAAACTCTCCCGTAGCTCTGTTAACCACAATGAATTCATGTCATTACTGATCTGTCAGTTCAGCAGCAACCTTTTTAAGTAATCATTAAGTAGTCAGATATCTGCAATTTAGTAATCCTGATGAAATTAAAGATCCCACACATTTGCTACAGAAATAATAACTTATCCAATCTGATAATAGGATGGATAGGGGCCTCTCAGTGCATAGCTTGAATAAGGCTGAAATCAAAATATCTTTCCTATACTGAAGAGTATATTCCATTTTTTGAAATATTAAATGTCAGTTTTGCTATCAGAATAATTTTTGTTAGATCTTTGAATGCAGACAGCCACAAAGGCTACCTGTTTGCTGCTGTTTTATTTCTGCTTACACATTAAACCAGCGTTTTTGGAGAAACTGCTGAGGAACCATCCTACTGAGAAAGGAGTGACTGAATTTCATTCCTGCCTCCATCAGTAAACTGTCACTTGACTTTTGACCAAACAGTTAGGTGGATTGCTGAAAGAAGGTGCTCTACTGACCTGAGCAGGAAAGCTGGTACTCAGGAGGCCCCAACCCTAACTAGGGGTCAAATATAAAAATCATGTCACTCTTGGACTAGGAAATCATTTTCTCCATCAGAACAATGTGAATATTAGCTAAATTCCAGGGCAAATGGACGTGTCCTTTGAAAGATAAAGCCATTTGGATCCAAATTCATTATACAACAGTTCCCTTTAGTTTAGTATGAACCCCTTTCTTTGGTTCTGTTAATTATTTGTATTAGCAACAGAGTTTATGGTATTGCAGAAAATGAGGCTGGGGTGGTAACATCCTGTAGACCTTTTAATAGTTTAGAAATTTTTTTTTATCTTACCCTCTTAAAACCCTTTCTTCAGCAAAAATGCATATTTAAGCCCTACCCATCTCTTTAGGACAAAAAGTTAATTAGAATCAATATCTCCTACTGTCTCTTCTATCTCCTACTATCTCTGCTTCTCCTTTGTCTTTTTGTTCCTAAATCTTTTACACTGCACTCCTTCCCACCTTCCATCTTCCTGTGGATCAAGCAGGTTCATCCAAGGAATTAAAGCACAAAACTAAAGCACTATAGACGCAGATATTGTCAAAAAATCTGCGGCTCGGTTACTTGTATTTTGATTTTCTGTGTGCTGTTTTGGTTGAAGACTGTGAGGTATGGAGAAAATGTTTCACCTCAGGGGAAAGGAAAAGAATGACTAAAAACATCAATTGTAAGAGGTCCCAGATAAATGCAACCACTGATATAGCCTTTTCCTGCCCTCTTGTGACATGGAGCTGCAGAGAAACAGAGTGAAATGGGGCTGGATAGTTTATTCTAATATAACAGTGAGGTTGATGCTTTTCATTATGAGGGATTGTTGTAGAACAGACTACTACTTCAAAAATCACTCCACTTGTCCACTGTTGCCAAGTGTCACTGCCTGAATCCATCTGGGTACATCCACATTACTAAATAAAACAGGCCAGAGTCAGTTCTGTAGCTGTGAGACTTGACATGGCAGAACTTGTGTTGACAAAGATGTCTCTGCTCTTCCAAAATAGGGTAACTGTATTCAACTGCCCCTTGGAAATGGGGTCTACCAGGTATTATCCATTGATCATTATCTGGCAGAGTTCTAATTTGCATAAACTAAATGGGTGTGAGAGAGCAAGCTAACAAAAGAATATTAAGGATCACAAGTCAATTGTCTAGCTCATACTATTGACCTTTTTCATCTCCTTATATAAGTGTATTCAATATGTCTGTCTACCTGATGCAGAAACATGCAAGAAAGCCTTCTTCTACATAAAATGTATTGCAGCCTGAGCTGTAGTTTAAATTGCACACAGACAGTAAGTTAATTGCTTTATGTTGGATATGTTCATTTTAGACACGTACGTACTTCTGTGCACACATGTGGGTGCATAACTATGTAATCTCACTAGAATCCTAGCAAATTCAATTTGGTTCTAATAGACAAGCTGTGCTGTTTTCTTCTCAATCATCATTACCACTAATATGAAATGATAGGTTAGAAAAGTTGTATATCTTCTGCCTAAGAGGAGTCAGGAGATAGCAATTTCAGAGGGAGGTGTAAAAAAGTTTTAAAATAAAAAATATGATCCTACAAGCCAAATGATTTCCATAGTTACACCTCTGAGCATTCACTAAGATTTCACAGCTGTCAACAAGAACTGAAATTGGCCTATGCGGTCACTGTTACTGGTCATGATGGAAAAAAGAGAAAGAAGCTTCTCAGGATTTGTGAATTTTTCAGTGGCAGCCATTCTTAAAGCTTGTAAAAAAAAAAAAAAAAGGAAAAATAAGGCAAACATACAGCCTCTAAACATGAAAGTCCACCATGATATGACCTAGAGGTACCTCTAAGTCATAATTTAGTACACCCAGAGGGTTCTTTTTGTGTGCAAATTTACCTTGAGTCTGTATGTGGAGTCACACCATATACATATGACCAAGTAAAACGCTAGCCCTTCTCACTTCACTGTGCCATTCACTCATGTAGATACACCTGTTTAATCACTATTAAAAACAACAACAACAAAACATGTTTCCTTCACTGCCTTTCCTGAAGGAAGCATATGAACAATATGTTAGACTTCTCCGCACTCGTGAATGTGAGGAAGATGTGTTCCAGAAGAGCTGGAAAATAACTACGTAACTGGCTTTCATCTTGTTTAGCTTTGGCCATATGATTTCATCTATACTTTTATATGCTTGTTATAGTCAATGGAGAAAGGCAGCCTAAGAGAATAGACTGTAATATGTTAAGGTATGTGTTCTGGTAAGGTATTCTGGATACACCTAATTCTTTTCACTCAGTTCAGAGGGAAATTAGAGGTTGGATTCATCTTTTCTAATGCAAATTCTTCAGCTATGTATGTTTGTATACGTACTGGCTTTCTATATAGTCAATGGGGATAAATAGGCACTTTCTCAGCGTGATTCATCACATATTTAAGTAGAAACACAAGTAAAGTGAATGAATTATTCTTTCCATATGACTATACTGGAAGTATATGGTGTTCTACACAGCTGAGATAACTACATTACAGACATTCAAAGTGTTGTGGTTTAACCCGGCTGGCAGCTAAACACCACACAGCCGTTCGCTCACCCTCCCCCCTCCCTCTCTGGGATGGGGGAGAGAAACGGGAAAGTGAAGCCTGTGAGTTGAGATAAAGACAGTTTATTAAGACAGGAATATAATAATAACAATAATAATAATAGTGATAATGATAATAGTATTAATAATAATAATGTGTAAGAAACAAATGATGCACAATGCAGTTGCTCACCACCCGCTGACCGATGCCCAGCCTATTCCCGAGCAGCCGGCCCCCCCACCCCGGCCAGCCACCCCTATATATTGTTTAGCATGACGTCAGATGGTATGGAATACCCCTTTGGCCAGTTTGGGTCAGCTGTCCTGGGTCTGTCCCCTCCCAGCTCCTGCTGCACCCCCAGCCTGCTCGCTGGCAGGACAGAGCGAGAAGCCGAAAAGTCCTTGGCCTGGTGTAAACACTGCTCTGCAACAATTAAAACATCAGCATGTTATCAGCGCTCTTCTCATCCTAATCCAAAACATAGCACCCTACCAACTACTATGAGGAAAATTAACTCTGTTCTTACTGGAACCAGGACACAAAGTCAGGTGAAAATGGAATTTCAGTGAACTGGAAAACAGATGATTTGTTTAGATTGGACGCTTTACTTTCATAAGGGATCAATTCCATATGATCAATTCTAATTCCATAGTCCACCGTCCATTTTCCATGCATAAGCAGGTTAATAAAATACAGCAGCGATCTTATTTTCACTCTTTTCACAGTGCTAGAGACTCTTCAGAAATTTTGATTACTAGTAGAAGAAAGAACTATGAAAATACTTTTAAAAATATCTGTGGAAAGCACATTCTAGTCATGAATACCTGCCATGGAAAAATGATGTGGTTAGGGAAGGACACTTGAAGATGTATCCCAGAAGGAATCTGGAGAGTCTCACTTCCTGATGTAGTATGTTAGCGTAGAACCATGCAACACTGACCTCCCACAGACCTTATGGGATGTAACCTTAATGGGCCGCTTGGGCTATTAAATGATACAGTTAATTCAGTTGTGTTTGTCATTGCCATCTGGATATGTCTTTCACAAACCACTTTTCATATGAGAAATAAGCCCTAAATGCTACTGGTTTTCAGATGGTTAAAGTTGGGGAAGATGCACAGAAAGCTAGATTTTGCACATCTTAGATTGTTCTGTGCAGGACACAATGTCTCACAAACAACTCTTTCAGTGATTAGAGGGCCTTACCTTCTCTCATTGGTAAAGCAACCCCTATGCATAATACTGATGTATTTGAGCCTAGCAAAGAGCAACATCAGCAACAATCATCAAGTCTGAAAGTTGAAGATAGATGGCAGCGGAACATGTATAATTTAATAACTGGATTCACCTCTAATAAATTTCAGCCAAACTCTTCTTCCAAAGGGCAGGTTTCAGGAGCCAAGACTTTGTCCCTATAATCTGCTTTTAGTTATTCTCTCTGGAGTGAAATATATATGTACCGCCAGTTCACCCAAAATGCTGATCAGTGTCTTTCTCTTTGAGTACAGAGCTAGGTTTGATTTGTTGAGACACTTATGGAGCTTCTGGCAGATGTACTACAGAACATGATATTCCTGTCTTGCATGTCTTTTGGGCCATTTATTCCATATGCTATGTTCTTCCCACTCAAGCTAAAAAAGGAGCTGCTCTCTAATGCATTCTTCCTGCGAATATCACTTCCTCAAGATTTGGGAAATAACATTGTCCACAGCCTGAAAGCTAACAAAGTTAAATATTACTGGACACTGGGATAGATTTTTTTCTTTTGAGCTTCCATATCAAAGAGCTTGATTGGAACATTTTTGTTTATGGAAAATACATGCAAAGGGACTTGTCTGAATTCATTTAATTAACAAATGTATCACTTATATGACTTTGGCAGAAGCAAATATTCCACCTAGATTAGATAACACTTCTCAGCATCTGGCTAACAGTTACCATGGCTGCCAGCAATGTAGGTATGACATTAACAGTGAATTGACTGGTTTCAGAGATATCTGTGGCAGAAATAAAGGGTAAAACTTGGAGAATTACAGAATAGCTCAAGACTTGATGCAGTATATTCAGGTTTTTCTAATGGCTTTTCATTGTTATCATAACTCAAAATGTTGTTTGGAAGATCAATAAAGATTAGCAGAAATTTGCAATTTCAGTATGAAGTAATTAAATAAGTTGTTCCAAGGGAAAAAAGACTAATGAACTGAAGCCACCTGAAGAACTGTGGACTGAGGCATTTTTCCCATTACAGTAACTCCTGCTACTTCTCTAGCACTGAAGAATATTGTGGCAGGCTATTGCTAGTCTGGAAATGGCCGGTCATTATTTGCTACTAGCAATCACCATCATTTGCCAGATCCATTATTTTAAAACATTCATAGTCACCACTTTCAGGCAAAGATGGGGTGATGATGTTCAGGTGGTTCTTGGTAAATGTACGAAGGCATCCTAGGGCAAAACAGAGGAGAAAACTGAACCATTGGAGGCTGGAGCATTCTTCAGTCTGAGGAGCACGTGGGTTGCGGCTTAGAAGTATTTAAGAAAGAAACAGGAAGCCACTAGGAGAGGAGGCACACCCCATGCCGAAAGGGACAGGGACATCCCCAAGGGAGTGTAGCCATGGGCAAGCTGCTCCAGGCTCAGGACATTAAGGACTGGAGCAGCACAAACACTACACACAGAGTGACAAGAAACTGCTATCTACAAGCAACAGAAACCATCATGCATGTGTCCTCAAACTCCTGCTATACCCACAGACTCCTCACAGAAATTTTGATGGACTGAGCATAATCCATGGAAAAATGCAGGAAAATTAAGATGGGGAGGACAGAGGATAGATTTGTTTGCAAGTGCTTGCCTAAGTGTTTATGTTCTTCCTTTTCTTAATATCCAAATTTGTGATGGAAGGTTTGTGCTGGTTGGCAATAAAACAAATAAATTTCCCTGACTGCAGGCTATTTTGCCTCCAACATGACGGGAAAAAAACATATTAGTTTTCCTTAAAAGGGTACTTCAGAATATACTTTGTGATGGTAAATATACATTTTTAATTTTTTTTTATTATTTTTGTAAATATATTTTTGCTTTATACTGATAACTGAGATTAAAGCATATTAATGCAATGTTGAGAATTTCCAGTGATGTACTGAAAATTGTTTAAGAAAACCATTTTGCTGGAAACTCCCAAGGAATAGACTATTCTCTAGTATTCTATAGAATCACATCTTTCACTTTACCTGCTATAATGACTGAAATGAAAAACTTTTTGCAAGCACCAGGGGAAAAAGAAAAGACACATGATGTTATTTAAACATCAGTAATACTGGTACAAGGCTCAAGGGTTATCTGCAAGTGTGAGTTTAATGAATTCAAGTTCAGGCAGATATTGGATTTATGAATGTTAATACAGACAGTCATGTGCATCTCATGGATTGCCACAAGCCAGGAGTACTTATGAAGAGCTTTCTCGTGTGCTGACCGAACGTGGAGAAAACAATGATAATAAATATGGGCTCAGTTCTCAAAGTCCTGACTAATAAAAGCATTGGAGCTCTTCCATACTACCTAAAATCAAGTGGAAGCTAAGTGGTGAAGGTGTTTACAGAAACATGCTGCTCCTGATTGCTGATCTCATGGGTGCTGCCCCCATTATAAGATGCTTCACTCAAAGATTTTGCAGGCAAGTCTCTACATAAGAAGAAACTACGTCAATAATCTCTGCAAACTGGGAAGGTTTCATTGTTAAACCAATTGTCATCCCTTACAGAAATGCTTGCTTTGTTTTGTTTTGATCAAATTGAAACATGTTGTTCTTCAAGGAAGAATAATTTTCAGGTGCAAAACTATTTTTTTTTTTCTTTGAGGAAAATTATTAAAGAAGAGCATTATTTTTCAAATCCCCCCCATTAGCCTATCTAAAATTTTCTGAAGTCTTACCTGAAAAGCAAGTGTAATTTGCTTGTAAAAGCAAGCAAATTGTGTGTTCTATTAACATGTCATTAATAATGACATCTCTGCTGCTCTACTCACATTTGGTAGTTAAATATATGTAGCTATCACTTTTAGAGTCTGAATTCCAGAGGGCAGTTCTCCTTTACCTATGATACGTACATTCTTTATTTCTAGATTTCTAAGCCCTTTCATATTGTTCATGATCTCATCTTGCCATGTGTTTTTCCACTTCTAATTCCTTTCAGCAAATTCATATAAATAATAAACCACATCAAATAAAAAATAATTGAATGATTGAATGACAGAATCATAGATTAATTAAGTTTGGAATGGACCTCTATAGGTCATTTGATTTTTCTTTTTCCAAAGCAGGGCCATTTTGGATCATGTTGCCCAGGGCTTATGCCCAGTTGAGTTTTGAATATCTCCAAGAAAATTCACAGCTTCTCTGGGCAAGTTTTTTTAACCTTCTGACTACTTTTATTGTGAGAACAATTCTTCTAATATCTACTTGAAATTTTCCGTGTTGCAACTTCTGTCTACTGCACCTTGTCTTCTCACCTTACACCTATGAGAACAGTCATTAGGTAGTGGAATACAGCTGCTGTAAACAATATCAGACAATTAAAATATCAAATTCACACATTATGAAAAGCTCTAGGTGGTTTAATATTTAAGCAAAAGTACTAGTGCATAGTTTGATGCTTCTATTTTGAAACTGGAAGTGTGTAGAGGATGACGTCAAATGACAGAAGTCAGCCATGGCAAGATATAGCAAAACCTGAAATCTCATTAAAATATCTTATATTTTCTGCATGTGTAATTTCCAGAACACATTTTTATTTTGTGTAGTTTTTATCTCCTGACTTTTAATTTTAGACGTCAACCAGTCCCTTCTTAGCTCTCATTTGATCATATCATATGAAGGTTGCACAATATCCTATGCAGAGGAGAGACATAGAAATTATTCAGAATTTGAAGATGCTTACACAGTGTGGTATCTCTGGAAACCTGACGCATGAGCTGACCTTCTGAAATTTAAGGTCAAATTATGGCCTATAAAACATTATGTGATTTGGGACCAATCCACTTTAGAGACTATGATGATCTTCACTGATGTGAAGTATGTGATGTATGTCACTGACATGTGTGGCAACTGCTCAAACTGTTTTCCACTCATTATAAAGAAGTATGTATGCAGAAAAATAGTCCTTGCAAAAGCTCTTAGAACCTCAAATTTCCTTTCAAGTTCAGTCTCAAACAGTCATATTTGTGCTCTGAACAAAGCTGAATATGCTTAGGAGGTACATAGAGGGAGTAGGTGTTTGCTTGCCTGAGGAACTGATTTAAGTGCTCATGAAAGGTAATTGAGACATATTTAATGTATAATTAAATATTAGACCACCTGGAAGCTTGTATAATGTCTTTATTATTATACTAAACTGCAATGAATAGAAAAAATAAATATAATCAGCTCCATTAGTGATTCGATCATAATTTATTAAGGTTACAGATTCTTATCACCACAGATGAAGACACCACAGTGGGCTATATGTATTAGCTCACATCTGGGATACCTGTGTTGGGCAATATTCTGGACAAATACGGCCATATTGACTATATCTATTCTGTTAAAGAAAGATGGCTGGGGACTGATAATTGCAATGGTCAAGTGGGACGCTTAGCTTGTGCCCATCATATATAGGACATTTGTCCCAAAGCAAAAAAAAGTAGGATAATTCAGACCCAGAGAGTGCAGTTCAGTCATCTGGATGATTAATGTTTAATATTCCAATTCAGCCACTGGCCCTCCTTTCCTTAACACCATAGATAAATTGCCATCTCTGGAGATACTCAAAACTCGGCTAAAGAAATCCCTGAAGAAGCTGATGCAACTGGGCTTGCTCTGAGCAAAGTTGGATTAGGTGATCTATAGAAAACCTTTATGGTTAAATTATTTTATGATTCTGTGACTTGTTATTTCCAAGAACAATCTGCTCCTAATTAGTTACTTGTATGCAGTTTGTTCTTTGGTGTTGAGGGCAGCTGGAACTGAACACCCTGTAACCACAGAGTTAAACTACTCATAATCCCTTGCCTTTTGAGAATCATCCCTTACCCATGCTAACTTCTGCACTGTGTCTGAGAATCATTCTCTGATTCTAGATCTAGCACTAGATTCTAGATTCTAGCACTGTTGGGCAAAATATATCAAGGATCCTGCGGGCATCTCTGGCCAAATTATTTGCTTGAAACTCAGGAATGTTCATTAAGATCCCCATTCATCTGCTTTTCATCACAGACAATTTTGCAAGGTAAATAGAAAGACTAAGTTTTCCCAAAGTCTGATATTTAGTAGCATGATTAGTAAAGAACAGGGGTGTGAAAAAGATAAGTTTGGCTACTGCATAGAAGTGTAGCTCAAATGCAAATATTATCTAAAGGAAGAAATCAACACTGATGCCTACATACATCTATACCTCCAGTATTCCAAAATAATATACATTGGGTAATTCCGAGACACATCTTTCCCTAAAACACATTTTTCTAAATTTCCTCATAGAGTTAGTTTGTTTTCTTTTAAAACAAACTGTTGCCAATCCTGTCATGAACGCTATTATTCTTCATTATTATTTCATTGAGGCCCTGGAGCGTGTCCAATCAAGGCCCTGGAGTGTGTCCAGAGAAGGGCCATGAAACTGGTGAAGGGCCTGGAGCACAAGTCCTATGAGGAGCGGCTGAGGGAACTGGGGCTGGTTAATATGGAGAATAGCAGGCTCAGGGGAGACCTTATTGCTCTCTACAACTACCTGAAAGGAAGGTGTGGGGAGCTGGGGGTTGGCCTCTTCTCGCAGATTAGGACTGGAGGGAAATGCCCCACTTGGTCAGGTGCACCCCATCCTGTGTTAGCATGCCTAGTCTTTCAAAGTCACACTTGAGATCACAGAACCCAAAACCCTGAACATGGCACCAGCTACGCAGCCAGTCATTCACCTGGTCTGTATGCCACCTCCTCCTTGGGTCCCAGTCTCCAACTGAGAGGATTGAGGAGAACACTACTTGTGCTCCTGATCCCTTCAGCATCTTCCCAAGGAACATAAAGTCCCTTTTGATGTTTTGTAATCTCCTTGTCGCAGCCTCAGTTTTCCCTACATGAAAAAACAGGAATGGGTGATAGTCCTCTGGCTTGACCAAGCTCAGTAGCCTCCTTGTAATGTCATGACTGTGGGCCCCAGGCAGGCAGCAAACCTCTCTTGAGAGATTGTCTGGGCGGCAAAAGGGGAACTCAGTGCCTCTCAGAGAGGAATCTCCAATTACCAGCATCCTCTGTGCTTTTTTTGTGGCACTGGTTCTTACACAGTGGTTTGCTGGTCCACCTTTTTGCAGTTGCCCTTTCCTGGGTCTTGCCCATTACCACTGTCGTTGTCGACACCATCTCCTTCTTTCAGCCCCAGAGCATCCTATCTGTTGTGTAGGGGCAATTCAGGGGCAAGGTGGAGGTTCCTCACTCTGCTCCAAGCAAAGACAAGGGTCCAGACTCATCTTTTATACTTTTTTTGACCGAAGTGTGTGAGATTATTACAAGGTTAAAGTGTTGCATGCTTTAAAAATTTCAAAAAAACTTCAGCTGCAGAATCTTGAATCATGTTATCTGTCCTCTTAAATATGCTGTTTGTAACCCCAGAATAGCAGCAGCACATTTTGTTCCACTTGGCAGCTGGGTGAACAGCAACATGAACAGACAGCAGACACTAAAAGAGGACTCAGGACTGAAAATAGGCTCTTTAATTTTTCCTACTTATTTGCTGACAGATGGTTTCCAATAGCATTCCTCAAGTGTTCCCTACTATATCACAAGGAAAGTAGTAATTTGAAGGGTCCTTACACCGATCTTTGTGATGTAGAGTGATGTATTCAAATACCAGGTATGAAATGTTCAAATAAATCTGAAAATGTGCTTACAAGAATCAACACTGTTCTTGGTTATTCATCATACTGATCATGATGGCTCTGCTATCAATGTTTCTTTATTATTTATTTATTTATTTATTTGTAAAGAAGAAAATCAATGAACAGGTTTTCCTTTTTGGTGGTGTGCAGTTAGTTGGGAATGAATCTTTATCTACAAAACATTTAACAGAAAATTGTGCAAGAAAAGCTCGTTTGTTTGCTTATATTTTCATCTAGTTGGACACAGTCATTTGTAAAAATAAATGTGTAAGACAATGACTGCTGATCTTAGTTGAGTTCAGATCTGCATTATTTATGGATAACCAAGTTGGCAACTCAGCCAATCAAGATCTAAATTTCAGATCATTCGCCTACCAAATACACTGCAGCTATAGAGCTCATTCTACCTTTCTAATGTTGATATAAATTATGACAGTACTAAGAAATTCTCATAAAATCAAAACTGAATGGAGAGATATCTGTAGAAACACAACTTATAATAACTTGGCATAATGAAATTTCAAGACAGGAGTTATAAAGCTGTTGGGAAAAAGAAAAAAAAAAAAGAATTTAATTTCAACACATATTTTCATCAGGATGGGATTTTCCTACCTACAAAATGATATTGTGAGTTAATTGAAAATATTTGTTTAGTTTGCTTTTTTTTTTTTTTTCATTTAACTGCCTGTATACTTAATAACTAATATGCTTTGAACTACAATGGAGTCTTTTTTTTTTTTTTTTTTATTCCCCCAAAGATTAAATTGGGTTTTCAAGCACAGTTTTGTTTGAGGATGCCAAGTTTTAAAATATTTAACATTCCCCTAAGTATCCATAAAAATCACCAACACTTTAAAGTTTTCAAGTAAAGATAAGAAGTGAAAGAACTATCTGGATACATGCCAATACAGACCAAACTGGAACAAGAATTTGCAAAACAGGCAGAAAGTTAAAAAAGAGAGTACATGTTTCCCAGTTAAGAGATCTTGACAGGTGAAAGAAGGAATATAGTAGCCTACAATGTGTGAATAACCGTGGAGACATTCTGGCTCCACCATGTTGAACTGAAGAAATTATACCTATTAATTCCTTAATTCATAAGTGCAATTTTTTTTACCAGACTCTTCAATAAATTGTAGATATTTTCAGTTACCTGGAAGCCTGAAGAAAGACTTTGACAGTGTTTTTCTGTTGTGCTTAATACTTGTACTTAGCATTGATGATGTTTTGAATTTCTAGAAACATAGACTGTCAACTTCTAGTCATTCAGATAAAACTAAATACGACTACAGGGAAATAAGACCTTTACTTATGAACACAGGCAGTATCAACAGTGTACCTTCTCAGAATAAAAATTTGCTTTTAGCAATAAGATATAGATAAATAGTGTTGATGAACTGAGGTACACAGAGGTACACTAGTTCAAATAACAATATGAGACAAACGCAAAATGAGGCAACACAATGTGAAAAGACATGCTTGTTAGGTTTCACTCTAGTGCAATATGAACAGCTTTCAGCTAAATCAAAGCAATAAAACTTGAAGCCAGAAGCAGAAATGAAATGGTGTCACACGGATTCAAAGGAATAAGTGTATAGATAGGGAGAGACAGTCCTTTACATACAAAACATTGTTTCTCTGCATTCCACAGTAATTAAAAAATCTTAAACAGTGAAATACGAGACACTAACTTTTCAGCTATACAAAACATTTCCCTTTGCCTGGGAAAAATTATGTCTAATTTCATACTGTTGATTCAGCTGTCTTTTCAGCACTGAATTCAATGGAAAGAGGACGATGAAATCTGCTGTGTGCTGTTCTGCAATCACTGAAATATCTGTGAAGAACTGGTCACAAAAGGAAAGGTTTTGGTGGCTGAAACAGCACAGTGGCATTCAAATTAGTGACTTCAGCCACTGCTGGTGTCTTCAACCTAGTTTTAAGTGGTAAAACTTTAAACTTGTTCCTAAATTGTAAAATCAGAAATTCCCTCTAAGAAATTCTTGACACAAGACTGCTTATTTACATCTTATCTCTACAATGCTTTGCAGTGGAAGAGCGACATGGTAATACAATGACCATTGAACTTCAAATGAGTTAGAAGGCTTAATATATTTTTTAAGAACTTAGAATCGAGAATGTTCTTTTACTTGAAATTAGGCCATGATTTCCTCATTCAGCAGTCAGCTGATACAGGCACCAGCTATGAGTCAGTCAGATGCATAATGTAAGCAGGCATAACTTCAATCAACTGAATTATTTGAACATAAAACTAAGAAGACAAAGCTCTACAAAACTCCACTCAAGCATATGGCAATGTACATTTAGAAGGATGTTAACCTGTCGTCTCCTCATGCCTTGTGATGGCAATGTGTTCTCTTGTTAAAAACTCATGTTTTTGCCAACCATTCTCCAAGTGTTTTGAGTTTAACAAATCCCAATAAATCAGAAAACTGTTCTTTATTTTTGCTTTGTATCTACATACAGAAAAGTCAGGTAAAATTGTTGCACTACTGTAACACATCTATACAAATGTGTAAGCTTTCTAGCTCTTAATTCCCACTCAAGTTTTCTAGTCTTTTCAGCAATGACAATAGCTTGCATTTTCAAGATTGACGTCTTGAGTTACATGGTGATTTACAAAATGTACAAGTGTGAGACTATTATTTTTCTTCATCCCATCTGTAAGACAAGAAATTAAAGACTTTTTTTTTTAATAGAAAAATAAATATGAGTTTCTTTAGCACACCATTATCACTCAGTTGTATATCTCTTACTTTTGCATAAAGAGGTCTGATGTGCAATGCTATTAAAAAACTTCTAAAGTAAATGTAAAATCAAGGAAAATTATTGTAACTAAAGAGGTTGACAGCAATAAAAAGATGAAAGATTGGTAAAGAGACATTATCAAAGATATTGATTAATATAACCATTACAAAAGAGTATTTAAAATATATTTAGGATTACATGTTATCTCTTCTCCAGGACTTTGCCACACAGGAGCCTGGTACTCAAACACAGCGATCAATTCACAGCTCTCAGTAACTAATGGCTTCTGCCCACACACTTCCCATCAAATTTCATTACCCTGTCCTGTGAAAGTTGGTTGATAGCTCAGATGTTGTGATGCCAGGGAAACAGACAAGCCTCTGTTTAATTCAAATACTTATTTTATAAACTAAACTTAGCAAAGTAGTAATAACTAAAGTTAGTAAACAATAATAATAAACTATCACTACTTTAGAAGAAGACAACAAATAATAACACAAATCTCATACACATCTTTATTTTCAGTTACTAATCTCCAGTTACTGTTATTCACTTATTCATCTTGTTTTCAGGTCATTATTTTCCAGGAAAACATCCTTTGCTTTCTTCCACCAGTTATGATTAGTTCCCCTTTCCTATGGCCAATAGGAAAAACATTTATCTCTGGTAGGATCACCATTTATCTCTGGTAAGATCACACTGCTAAAGGGTTGCAGTTAAGGTTACTTCGCATTACCTAAATCAAATCAATAAATCAATCAAATCAAATAGTACTGGTGGTGGGGGATGGTTGGACCAGATGATCTTGGAGGTCTTTTCCAACCTTAATGATTCTACGATTCTAAATGCTGGGAAACATACAGCCTAGATTTATGACACTAAGCAAATTTGCATATTGCAGAGTTTGCTCAAGTTGCAAGTTTGCTCAAGTATTCTAGGAGTCTGTGATATCTCAAGCATTTTATATATGTTGGTTTGGCATTAAGTTTTGAGTCCACTATTGTGTTTCATGTACAGGAAATATGAAGACAGCATTATACAGTAAAATACCTTAACAATTGGAGAGAATCATCAAGTGGAAACTGGGATATCATTGCAAAAATCAGCAGAAGAAATATTCCATTAACAGGCAATACTAGTTGGGTGTGCTAAAGACTGAAATGAGATTGCACTGAAAACTAAACCGGTATTAAGTTGCTTCTTTTGTTTTTGTTGAAAGTGTTTAGCAATGGTTAGCCGGAAAAATGTATTAAAGCATTGGAAGTCACTGTTAGCCACATCTTTTCTCTGTTTTTGCATGCTTTAATTACTTTGTTGTATTTAAAATGAAATTTTTAACCTAGCACGCATGCTTTTTACTAGCAGGGAGGTTGGAAAGGAAAATGAGAAAGGAAGGCACA
This sequence comes from Anser brachyrhynchus, assembly GCF_964034855.1. Lineage (NCBI taxonomy): Eukaryota > Metazoa > Chordata > Aves > Anseriformes > Anatidae > Anser > Anser brachyrhynchus. Next base: position 196,235,560 of record NC_137694.1, read on the forward strand.
TTCTTTTCAAGGTTTCCACGTTTCCATCAAGTTCTAGACCCAATTATATTTTTCATCTTTTTTTTTTTTCTGAAATTGTGTGCATTTTAGAAAAGTTGAGGTATCCTTTTAACCAGCTCTGACAGATGTATTATTAATATCCAAACACAGCGTAAACTTCCTAACAAATGTTATGAAAATCATACCATTCATACCACAGTAACAACAGTGATGCTTTAGTAAAGAATATTTTTGTCTCTAAAATTGTTTTTTCACTCCAGGTAATGCAAGGGATCCATTTCTAAATATCCTAGTCTTCTAGCCTTGTTCTAGGAACAACAACATTTCTGTTTCAAACAGAATCACTGTTAACTCTCTTGTCAAAAAATTAGCTTTCAGTTAGCCATGTTTTTGACTTAGCTTCCAGAAGAATGCCATAACCACTTGGGTACAGTCATTCTTTTCTTTGCTGAATCAATGATAATGTAAAAGATGAAGAAACATCAGCAGAAAAGACTGAAAATGGCTCATCCCTGAGCGGCTTATACCCACAAACTTGCTCCCTTTGGATTCAGATTCCTCTAGGCAGGTGATGTAGAAAAGTGAATTAACTGGTTTTATGTGGCAAGCTTTTGGTAGCAGGGGGCTGCTGGGGTGGCCTCTGTGAGAAGAGTCCAGAAGCTGCCGCATGTAAGGGCCAATTTCAGCCGGCTCCAAAGGGACCTGCTGCTGGCCAGAGCCGAGCCAATAAGTGATATTGTTTGCGCTTCTGGGAGAGCATATTGAAGGAAGGGGAAATCTGCTGTGCTACAGCAGCTGGGAGAGAGGGGTGAGAGCTGAGAGAGAAGCAGCCCTGCAGCCCCCAAGGTGAGTGCAGCAGGAGGGCAGGAGGTGCTCCAGGCACGCAGCACAAGTTCCCCTGCGGCCCGTGGAGAGGCCCCTGGTGGAGCAGGCTGTCCCCCTGCAGCCCACGGGTCCCACACGGAGCAGATCTCCACGCTGCAGCCCGTGGAGGAGCCCCCGGTGGAGCAGGTGGATGTGGCCTGGAGGAGGCTGCGGCCCATGGAGAGCCCCCGCAGGAGCAGGCCCCGGGCCGGAGCTGCAGCCCGTGGAGAGGAGCCCACGCAGGAGCAGGGGGTCTGGGGGGAGCTGCCGCCCGTGGGGGACCCGTGCTGGAGCAGTTTGCTCCTGGGGGATGGACCCCGTGGTACGGAGCCGTGTGGGAGCAGTTCTGGAAGAGCTGCAGCCTGTGGGCAGCCCCCCAGGCTCAGTTCGGGAAGGACGGCATCCCGTGGGAGGGACCCCACGGGGAGCAGGGGCAGAGAGGGACCGTGAAGGAGCAGCGGAGACAAAGCGTCAGGGACTGACCACAAGCCCCGTTCCACGTTCCCCTTCACCACTCAGGAAGGAGATGGAAGAGGGTGGCTGGGGGGAAGGTGTTTTTAGTCTGTTTTCTTCATTTCTCACTTCTCTAGATTGTTATTAACTTTAATCTCCCTGTGCTGAGTCTGTTTTGCCTATGGTGATAGCTGTTGTGTGATCTCCCTGTCCTTATCTCAACCCTTGAGCCCTTTTCATTGTTTTCTCCCCCTTTCCCGTTGAGGAAGAGTTAGAGAGTGGTGTGGTGGAGCTCAGCTGCCCGGCTGAGTAAAACCACCACAGGAAGTGTTGTAGTACCTGAGGAAAAGCATGAAAGTGGAACAAAACCACCTGACGTTCTGTTGACAAGACTGTAAATTTCACCTTTTGCTTCTGTGCAATAATGATGACATCTAAAACCAAAAAGTTTTTTTTCCAAAAATTTAGCAGAAGTGCTAAATTTTTGTTTTCGTGAAAAAATAAGAAAATATTAGGGCAACCAGAACTGCAGTTTGCGATAAGAATATGACCTGCTGAAAAATGCTCATTTCAATATATTCATTTAGGAGTAGGTTCTTGCTCTAGTTAGGATCCCATTTGAGAATGGCTAACCTGAAGTTGGTAAAAATTAAAAAATCTCAGAAATCCAAAGAATAATTATCATCTTCTGAGATTCTGCAAACTATCTCACAATTTAAAATTCTTCTACTACAATATATGACATGTAAAAGTTAAGAAAAGTGAGGCTTATTAAGCCATCCTAAAGCTCTAGAGAATTTAATATTTATATAAATCTTATCTGATAATACATCTGCAAGCTTTTCAAAAACAGCTAAATCCTGACTTTCCAAGACCAAGAAAGGGAAGCATCTTTTCACTTTTGTGTCTCTTTAAATATTTATTATGTGAATTATTATGCAAATAATGTTAAAGAAATTTTACTACTCTGTTTATCTACTAAACCATAGAAAATTACTATTTGAAGATCAAGAAGGAAATACAAAATAAATAAATAAATAAATAGAATCCAAGGTAACAGTGTAAATAAACAGTAGAAAATTACTATGGAAGGAGGAAAAATACTGGCTTCTCTCAGAAGACATTAAAACTGGTTCTACAAGAAAAGATTGTGCTCTGAATTCCTTGTTAATATCCACTCTTGCAATTTGTGCTATAAGATCAGATTTATAGTCTTTGGGAAAAGTATAAATATATATGTATATATTTCTTATTTTATGACTCAGCCTAATGTTTTATTTTATTTTTTTTCACAGCAACCCATAGATTGTGGAAAGTCTTCAGTAAAACCAGGTGGCTTCCTGGCATAATGTAATTACAATAACCAGTAAAGATATGCATGTCTATATTCTTCCAGCTTCAATATGCTTCCTCAGAAAACAAAAAATCAGCACAACCTTAGACAAATTATCTGGAGATGCTTTTTTTTTTTCCAAAAATCCTACCTTAAGGTAAATTTTGGGTTCCTCTGTTCAGTCATGATACTAATTTTGTAGAGCTCTTCGGAGTGTGTTAGTGCCACTAAATAATCTTTTAAAATATGACTTAATATTAAAGGAATGCCGGAACACTTAGATTTTAAGTTCAATTCATAGAAATACCTCATAAACACAAAGTGAGTATTGTAATAGCAGGCCACAGAGCAACATATGTTATAGCATAATTCACTCTGTGGTAGCTGTGCTACCGTGAGGACATGAGTACAATAATCGAAGTCTGAAAAAGAGAAATTAGCAGGAAAATTCTGTGGTCTAGTAGCTGAGCTGTTTGTGTGTGTTTTAGGGGGAGGGGGTCAGACAGAGCTTCATTCTTTTTGTACTGTTTTGTGGTGGTGTTTTTTTTGTTTGTTTCTGTTTGATGTTGTTGTTGTTTTCACTGTGCATTTGTAATATTTCTGCTATATATTTCTATTATTAACTGGCTGATAACAAGAAGAACATATTGAGGAGACAACGTAAGTTCCAGAGCAGAAAGTTGGACAGGGTGGAGACACCATTGCCATAAAACTTCATTCAAAGCAGATAATTTTTCTGAATTACTTTACTGGATTTAAGGTCTTAAATGTTAAGCTCATCTTCTTTCCTGAGCCAAAGCATTCTCTCTGAATCTTAATCTATGTATCTCATCTCTGTGAAAGACAAATAACAACATATTTTCCTTTTAGCTTTTAAATTATTTGTAGCAAATTCAGTTGAATACAATGGGGTGCAGATCTGAAGAGACCTTGAATGTTAATAGTATGGATTGTATTATTAAACTACAGTAGATTGACATAATTTTATGTAATTTAAGAACTTAGAGAAGTTCTTAAAGAAGAACTTAAAGAAGTTCTTAAAGAATAACTTAAAGAAGACAGAGCAAAGCAGCGTAAAAAGCAAGAGTGACAGAACTGTGAAAAATACTGGTTTGTTTTCAATTAATTGAATGAATGCTTCAGCTTCAGCTTATGTTTTGTTAAACATAAATATTTTTTCATGTTGAGAAAAAGCATTAGCTTCTTAGAAGACTTAGAAAATGAGTAAAGCAAAGTTTTCAATAATGTGATTTTATCATGGAGAGTTTGACCATGTTTTAATTTACCAGTTTCCCACCCTCTTAACCCAAAGTAAAAAATAACAGTTAAAAGTTTGTTTTCAACAACTGAAACAAGTTTTTCCTCCCATAGCATTGACTGCATGACTTTTACAGTATAGGTAGTATGCTACATTGACTACCCAACTTTTCAGAGCTAAAAGAAAATGTATTATGCGTTTTTAAGAAAATTCAGAAAGTTCTCCTCAGCAATGAGGGATTATAATCAGGTACACCATAATTATGAAAAGAATCATTTTTATTCAATATTGCTCAAGAACCATTGAGCTATATTTGCAAATATGTCTGCATGTTACTCATTCATAATCAGAAAATACATTGGGTCAGTTGAAGCCTGCTTTTGGAAGGCAAATGCCTTTTTTTTTTTGTAAGGAAATTAATGGCTCAGAAAGACTAAGCTAATAAAGACTTAGCTATTGTAAATGTTTTTTTACATATCCATGTAGAATACCCTCAGAACTCCTGATGAGCTGTGAGTTGGTTGAGCTCTGGTCAAGGTGATCAGGGAGTGATAATGGGCATTGACTTAGTAGCTGCAATTCTTCCCATATGCTTGATTTGCTTCTGTCTGTTGATTGTTAACCCTTTTCACAGTCATCAGACTTGCAGAAATTACATCTTCCTCTTATTGTGAGATATGAAACAAGTTTCTTTTAGTCTTCTAAATTAAATTTTATACTTTACCTTCAACAAAATATGAATACTTCTTTATAAATCTTGTATTACATACCATGTCCTTGGCTATGGGCTCATAGGATAGGATTCAATTTGAAATTAGAATAGCTAAATTTAAATATCCACCTGTAAGTGTTTGTATTGAAGGCAGACATCTCATCTGCCTTTATAGTGGAGGGAGATCTGTAAATCCAGTGAAACCCACAAAGAGATTTGGCAGACCAGGCACAAGGGTAGCAATTCTCTTGTCATGCGTAGGCATTTAATGCCATTGGAAATACTCTAGGTACATGATGTCCAGCTACCATTCCAAGAAAGTATGGCTCCTTTGTGTCTGTGCCATATATGTTATCCTCATTTTGATGTATTAGATGCCCAGAAGAATCACAAATAGTACTAGATAACTATGCGTGTGTGGCTGAATTGAGACCCCTTAGAGTCACTTTAGGGTGAGATGAATCTCTCACCTTCTAGCCTTCATTGATTATAATGACCACATCTTTACTAGTTTTAATTAGAGATTAGGCACACAGCTCATGAATAGACATGGATATGTAACACCACTTTTATGTGTCCTTATCTCATGAATTTCACGAATCCCATCTGAAACTCATCCATAATATTACACAACCATTTTAATCAAAAACTCCTTTTTAATTCACTGCCACTATATTTAGAATGCAGTAACCAGAAGTTGTGGGAAGTACCCTTAGATTTGGGAGCTAACCTGAAACCACAGATAACAATCTCTTTTTCCTTGGAACTGTCACTTTTTTGTTGTTGATGAGATAGGTAGCGTAAAAACAAGTTGTCCAAGAAGGAAAAACTATGTAACTTCTTACATTTACAGTACATAGGAACAGCTGAGAAGAACTCTAAGCATTTCAGAGGGATAATCCCAGCAAGTAACTTATTTGAATGTATTATGTTTTGAATATATTACAATATTTTGCAGAAAAATGTTTGTTTGTTTGAAATTTCAGAATAATATCTTCATTATTCAGTAGAAAAAAAAAATAAAATCTGCATTATTCTGTGTTGCAGGAGAAATTGGGTATTGGTATTTCTGACAAAGATCATAAATTATAAACATACAGGACTAGATTTTTCCCACCAATATTAATTTTATTGTTAATTAACATTTTAATGTTAATTTTAATGTTAATTAAAATATGAGGAGTACCATTCTCTAGAATGATTCTTCTTACTGATTTTTTTCTATGCAGTTATTTTTGTCTTTTATTATGCTCTCACTCTGCAATGATTCCTCTTTCTATGACCTGTTTTCCTGCTTTCTTCTACTAATCATCTCTTCTATCATGTCTGTTACATCCTTACAGATTATTCCTTCATACTGGTCTGTGGGCATTCTCCAAAATCAGCAGCATCCAGATATGTAATGGTGGTTTCGTATGTCTTCCAAGTAGCAGTATCTCATGGTGTTAACAAGAATCTAATTTACAGTGAAGAGATGATTTTTTCACACATTGAACCATTCTGACCATGACTTAAAGGCAGCATTTGGATGGGTAATCTGGAGATGGAGCTCAGCTGCTTTGTCTAAAGTTGTGCGACATGAGTGCTTCAGCCTTTTTTGAGTTTGGCTCTGATCCTGTCCAACCAACTTGATTAACCTCAGCTCTGTCTTCTCACTACAGAAGCACATAGCAATCTGGACCATGCCTGACTCCGGTCACCATTGCTGACCTGCTCTGCTCTGCACTGCTCAAGCATTGTGTCCTCATCAGAGAGGTCCCTGCTGTGCCAGCCCAGTTGTCACCTTTGGCTCCCAGAGCAGACAGGCCTTTATGCTTCTCAATAAATATAATGCCTGTGCTTCTAACACTTCAAGACTAGTGACTTTCAAATTATTGAATAAGCATGTAACATTCCATAGAAATATGTGCATGCACTTAGTAACATTCTTGACATCCAGAAGATAATAGCTGATTTGAAGTTTGTACTTATCCAAGTAGGCAAGTGACAGGGAACTGATGATGCTCTTCAGACTGTGCCTGGATAGCAAGTACCATGAACATATTTTGTGATAACCTAGATCATTATATTCACATTGTCTTTTTTCAGTTTAGGAACACAGGTGACTGCTCATTTGGGGAATACAAGGAGAGAAAGACAATTCTGTAGGGCAGTTAGTTTCCTTGTTTTACTAGTTTCTCTGAGCTGACCCAATGAAAATTACTTCTGCGCGAGATCATTTCTTGTCAAAAAACAAGGTTCTATGCCTTATATGTTCTTCTACAAAATAGAAATAATTTATAGTACAGAAAAAAGTTATTACTGTTATAGGCAACCTCGTCTAATACTAACCACTTTAAGACCCACAAGCAAGAGGGAAATATTAATTTTTCTTCTCATGCAGCCCAAGCATTAATGTATAGTATTAAGACAGTTAATCTTTCCCTCCTTTGTTGCTGCCAGTCCTACAACCTTTTTGCAGAAAGATGTATTGCAACATCAGCCAAGAAAAATGAGTAAGTCATTTCTTTTCCGTGAAGAGGAATGAGCAATCTATCCAGATAGGCTCAAGAAACAAAGATGAATAACGAAATGAATAGCTAATTCACTAAAAAGTGCAGTCTTGAGGTCACTGAAATTTTAGTATTACTTGAAATTACTTTTTAATAGAGATTGTTTTGAAAAGCTCACGTTTGGATGTTGATCTTTTAAAACAGCATTTTTCAGCCTTTTATTTTAGGATTTAATTTTGGGATTTCTCAATTTTGACTAAACATCTAAGACAATTATAAATAATAGTTTTGCATTACATTAAATATTTTTTTTCAATCCAAATTATTTAAGAAACAAAAAAAGTTTTGCAATGACCAGCATTTTTTGTTAATGCATCTGAAGTAAAATAAAACAATGTAAATTGGGTTACAGTTTTAAACTAAAAGAAGGTGTGTTCAAATTTGATATAAGGAAGAAATTCTTCACTGTAAGGGTGGTGAGGCCCTAGAACAGGTTGCCCAGAGAAGCTGTGGATGCCCCATCCCCGGAGGTGTTCAAGGCCAGGTTGGATGGGGTTTTGAGCAACCTGGTCTAGTGGAAGGTGTCCCTATCCTACCCATGGCAGGAGGTTAGAACTGAGTGATCTTTAAGGTTCCTTCCAACACAAACCAAACTATGATTCTATGATTCTAAATATTAGCTTAACAAGAAATACTGTAATACAGTTAAATGCATACTCAAAAGCTTTCATTTATCTAAAATGTTGATAATTTAAAATAAGAAGATAATGATTAAAATAGACAAACACATACAAATGAGCGTCAACGTAAGAATAAATTATATTTGTTCCATCTTACTGAAGTAATTTTCTCATGTAGCTTTTATTAAAAAAGAATTACACATACGGAAATAGGGAAAAGATAAAGATTATTAAATCAGCAGAAAATTGAGATGTCAGTAAAATGATATCTTCAACACTAAGGTCTTGGAGGAAAACAAATAAAAAAATCTTATTTGCTTGTATTGTTTATAATCTAGAATTGCCAATATATACACACAAACACACAAAATGTTGATATTTCTGAAACCTGTTGGGCAGATTTCAATAGCTAGAATGTAAAAATCACTATGTTTAAATCCTTTTAATAAGAGTCAAATGTACAAGAGGGGAAGAGGGAGTTAGTGTGTTTTACCTCTTTTCTGAATCCAGGACAAATTGGAAGTAAATGATCTTGCTGGCCTTAAGAGTAGTCTTCTGCCAAATAAAAGAGAAGATGAGCTACTCTCTGATGCCAGAAAGCCAGAACACAAAAGAGATAATGAGATAGATGAGTAGTCAAGCATCTCTAGAAAGTATGATTTAAATGAAAAAAATGAAAACTTAGGGACTTTAAACAGAAGCAAATGCAGACTGGAATTATTTATTTATGTTTGTTTGTTTGTTTTCCTACCAACATTTACATTAAAATAATTTCCTGAAATTACGAAGGATGGTTTTTTAACCTTTTTTTAACCTAACTAAAAATTAATAGTGATTATTACTGCAAGTAATCTTGTTTTGTTTACATTTGTGTGCAAACCAATAACACATTCTCTGGTGCATACCAGGAGCTAGTTTAACATGCTTACAAATAATTATGGGTTTAGTCAGCTGTTAAATGGAAACTAAAGAGAAAAGTGTGAGTAATTATTGGGAACTAAAGAACAGTTACTAGTTCCTTAAAATGCACAGTTGCCTGAAGCCTTGTGGATTATTATTATTTAGAATGATTTTTGGAGAATGAACATCTGTACATGTATTCTAACCAAAATACTGAGTTGTTCATTCTAGTGATATCCTTGAATTTTAATCCAGTTTTGTCCATCTTCAGCTTTCCCACTTAGTGTTTTTTTTTTTCCAACACTTTCTGCTAGACTAAAAAGTCCATTATTAAGTTTTTCTTCCATATAGACTGTGATCTAATTACCCATCTAAGTTCTCCTTTTTCGAACTGATCAGTTGAGCTTCTCAGATTTTTCATTCCAAGGCTTTGTTCAACCTTTTAATGTCTTGCTGCAATCCTCTGAATGTGCCAGTTTTCCACCAAGATCTTCAGTATGAGAAACAGATTATTTTGGCTACCAGTAATATCAGAATTGATACATTTGGGGATCACATTAACCCTTTCAGCTGTGGCACCAGACTAGAAGCTCATATACAGATCCACCACTAGTATCTATACATCTTTTCCAGAGTCACTGCTTTCCTGTGAAAGTTTCCTGTTTGCAGCTGTGACAGATTCCAAAATTTGGCTACACTGGAACTTCTAAATGTGTGTACATATATGTGTGTATATATATATACAACAAATCAATGTTTTTTTGTTGTTGTTTTCTTTTAAATCTAGCTTTTTCCACATCCATCTGACTTCCTTATAGCGATGCTTTCTGCTGTTATCTGTGAATTATTATTTTTTTTTTGTAATTGACGTTTTGCTTTTTCACCAAAAGATGACATAAACTTTAAATTCCGATCCAAATAATTAAATCTTTGTAGGCTCTTCATAGAAGTTCACCTAATTGACCACGATTTCTTATTTATAATCCCTCAAAATGAAATAATAATAATAATCTACTGTATAACAAATGTTTAATCCATCTAGTATGTACCATACAAATTTTGTTTCACTCATGTTTCTTAACCCTAAGGTGTGTTGCATCAAGTCATGCATTACAAAAATTGCGTTAGCACTTCTGCACATGTCAGATGAAGCCATATTCTCAAAAAAAATAATAATGTGAAGCTAGTTTAGCATGACCTGCTTTTCAAAACCATGTGGTGAGTAATAATCATTACATTAACGTCTTGTCTTTTCAAGAGTAAAGTTCATAGCAGCCAGCTATTCGATTTTTGAAGCAACACAGCAATCACTACAGTGAACAATTTTGAAGACCTGCAGGACATGCTTCTAAAATGCATACTATTTTAAAAAGTTATTATAAACAGAAGTAAGAAGCTCATCTGTGGAAGTCTTGGTCCCTGTTTCGCATGAGATTTAATTAGATGATTGAAGTTACTCTTCTTTTGTTTAAAAGTTTAAAAAACAACAACAATAACACAGACATTTAGATGATACAGTCTAAGAAACAGTTTAAAATCTCTGAGTATACAACAAAAAGCCACCACACCAGAATATACTGGGCACATGAACTACCATTCAAGATCAAATCAGTATTTATTGACCACAAAACAGAGAATCCTCCATGTGACTAGTCCCTTCAAATCCAAACATGAAGGGCTTTGGTCAATCTTCTTTGAGGAAAAAAAGAGAAAAAAAAAAAGTTACAGATGATTTTCAATGGACCTTGTGTAGCCTTTTAGCATGACTACATTAAGTATGTTACAGTCAAATCAAGTGAACCTTATTAGGTAATAAAAGAAAACATCTTTGACAATAGCTGAAAAATGCAGTTCCATAACTTCTCCTTTGGACTTTCCCTTGGCAGGATACACCACAGGTGTAAGACAAGGTAGTGGATAAGTACAATCAGGTGTTTATATGCCTCCTGGCTGAATTTAATTCCATGGATGTGACTGTTTTTCATTTCTAGTTGAGATCAGTTGTGTCATGTGCATCTGTAAAGCTCTGGACTCTGTCTTGTCCAACACAAAGGCCAAACACTGGACCCTCTACACGAGCTGAAAAGCCACGCTTGCAGGTCAAGTGCACATTGTTGGCTGTATGCCAACACCCTTTTTCAGAGTTTTGTCCCAGGACCACAAGACAGCAATAATTGTGCAGTTTTTTAGTATTACAGATACTCCTCTCCCCCCCCACACCCCCCATATACTTCTGCATTTCAGCAGGGCCACAGTGAATTCCATGCACTCGTCAGTCTGAGTTAATGTAGCCCTATGATACTCTTGGGTCCCAACGCATTAGATAATTACTCTACTACACTGATGAATATTAAAGCTAACATTTTAATGTAAATTTTTTTATTTTTTTTTCCTAAGGGCAAGCATCTTCTGTGTATCATAAAAGCAAGTCTTTCTGTTCAAACTTTTCATTTGAATATTGATTCCATCAATCATTTAAATATATACTTCTTTTAAAAGTTAAGAATCTGTTTTTAAAGCTAAATTATACTGTTTGCAAAGAGCTTTGGCTTAGAGACTTTTTCTTGGAGTGCTTACATCTGTAGGGCTAGAAAAATTCATTCCTTAGGGGCAGCTTAGTCTTTGAATTCTTTGACTGTCAGCTGCAAGAGAGTGCTGGATTTTCTTCAATTCCTCTTTCTTATTGAAATTATATACTTTAACTTTAAAAAAAAATAATAAAAAATACTTTCAGTGGCTATTCAGATCTGGTAATTCCAGAGTTGCCTAAAATCTTGATGTGAGGTGAATATAGAATATACATGGGTACAGTAAATTAGTCACTTTTCCTCCATGTACTCTTCTTGATGAATTTGTCTTTGATCTTATGAAGACTTTCAGTGCTTGAACAGTAGTTAAAGATCTTCTAAGGAAAGCAATTTGAAATTACATATTAAGGAAAATTATTAGACTTTTTCCTAATTAGGGTTGGAGGCTCATTTAAAAGGCATCAGGGGAGTGATGCTTTTTAAAGTAAGCTGAGAGGAATTACGGCATTTAAAGGCTGCATCTCTGCCTGCTAGAGATTCTGTTGTGGTTTCAAGGAAACCTTGTGGTAAGTTGCAAGATATTGTGTGTGTATTAAAGGGACAGAAACCCCAGGCAAAACACTTAGGAGCAAAGCCTGTAGGAGGAATTGTGTATGTAGCATGAGAATGTGCCCTGACATTTAGTGCACTGTGAGTTAAAAAAATCAAAGTCCTAGAAAAGGCCTGAGGTTCTTTAACAAACAGCCTCCTCAGAAATGAAGCATGTCTCTGGAAGGCCAGTTATGGGATGTACACTGCCAAAAGCACTAAGAGAGCATCTGTGGATGTCTAAGAGAATCATTATGAAAATATATAGCTTTACTGTCTGAATATTTGTCTTGGCTTAAAATACATGTCCTCCCAAAAATAAAATAGAAATAAGTTTATAATTTCATTTGTGGGTGACATATCACTCTGTCCATTCTGTCTTTTTAGAGACTGATCTGTGATATTAGTCCAGTTATTTAATGGTAAACATAATTCTATATGTAAAACATATAGGCTGCTTTACATCTTCTGAGCCTGAAATTACACTAGTTTCATGGAGTTAGATCTCAAAAACCTTTCAAAAAATTTCCTGTGCTCACACATTCTAGCCAAAGATACAAAATCATATGTCTATTCATTTAAGCTTGTGTTTTATTTCCAAGGAGAGTTAAATTAAATCAAACATAAGTTGCATATGTGTATCCAGGAAAGATGGTTTCTGAATAAAACTAAATTATTTTTAGTTGCTTTCTCAAGTACAGTAGAATGCTCAAGGTATTTTGATAGGACACCATATAAATAGTACACTATGTTTTCAATATTATTTTCTTTTATTATCCTATTTTCTGTCACATGAGAGTTCTGTTTGTTGTTGAGAGCAGTTTTTTTTCATTGTATAAAATTTCATTTCCACCTTCTTCTGAGTTACCACTTTTCTTGACCTCTGCAACTTTTTAACACCTTTTTCACTTTTTTATTTTTTATTTTTTATTTTTTTTTTAGTTTGAAATCTCAGGCTGTTCTCTAGAGATAAGTTTCAAATGTTGATGACTCATCTAGGAGATTCATTTCAATAAGATAGTGTTGGTCATCTTCATTAAAACCTTTTGAAATAATTGTGGTGATACAGGAGCTGAACTGGGAAAAGAAGAAATACAGAAGTCTCCACCCACCTTGAAAGAAAAAATTGACAGTTTAGGACAAATAGAACATCCATATGAAGTGTCAGATAAAATGATCCATCACAATTTATGATAAATGATTTTTCCTGTTTTAATCATGTGTAACAATTTTGAAGTCATTGCCTTAATAAAAATTCATTGAAATTAAGTTTTATAGGAGAAAAAGAGAGGGAAAAGATCTTACCTTAGCCGCTTTACAAAGTACTCAGCTGCATTTTCTTTAATTTTCTGATATGCAAGGTTTGTTCCAATCTCTGCAGCTGTTAGTCTAATTGGATGATTTCCTGTTTGAAATGCAGAATAATTTAAAGTGACTAGCAGTTGTTCAGGGAACCTCCCTTTCTAGAACATAACTTAATCTGACATATTCAACTCTCATCAGAGATTCAACATCTTTTCAGGCTGATTACTGCTTCCTCCATCACTCTCCAAGTTCCTTGACTTCCATATAAGTGCTCCAAGCTTGATTATTGAAATGAAACTAAAAGGAAAAATCAAGCTTTATTTTTTTATCATTATTATTATTTTAGATTAGAATGCTTCCTCAAACAGTATAATATATGAACAGCAGTATTTACTACATTCCTCATCTTCTGTGATGTAATAGCAAACTCATATTTTGTGGTTTACTTTTGCTGAGAAAGATGATGTGGGCAAAGTTCATAATGCATATGATTAGTATCATCAGAATTTATCTGGTGTAAAAAATGCTTTAATTTTTATTAAAGAGTAAAACAGTCCCTTTCGAGTCATATCAAAATAAGAGCATAAATATCTAAATCATACGAAGGTGTCATTTTTGCAAGAAGTATAAAAAAATATGAAGTGGTATTTCTTTATACAATCTCAAAACATAAAAAATTTTGTCTGTTTTAATGGAACTCAAACTCCAAGTTAGGCAGGTCATTTGAAATCTGAAAATGCTTAATGTGTGAGAGAGAATATTCCCCTTACTAGGATAATTATTCAGACCCTCCAAGGAACCAAATTGCTTCTGTCTCCTGCCAAGAGTCTGTTTACCTTTTGACTTTTTATAACTTTCATCTCACTCTATCAGGCATGTCTAAAGCAGACATTTCCTCCTGGTAGTGTAGGACCACATTATTTTTTCTATATCTACTTGAAAACATGCAAATTCTTTCTGAAGTAGTTGACCAGGAAAATAATTATCATAATTAATTAACCAAGTAATTGTCATTAACTTTAATGGACAGTTGCCTAGTTTAAAACTTATACTTGCAGATAAGGCAATCGAATAAGCTCTTCAATAGTAAGTAAAGGAAAAAAAAAAGCTTTAAAATATAGTATGCAATAGGCACCAAAGGAGGAAATGAGTTTTTTTCTGTGAGGAAAAAATCTGCGAAGGCATTTACTGAACCATAATAGGAACGATTCACTTAAGGTTTTATCTAGAAACTTGCCTTCATTTAAAAATGCCTGGGACCTTAGTAGCTCACTTTAAAATAATGACTTGTAAGATAAAAATGACAAACAGGATTTTTTAAGGTGTACACTGAGTCCACAGATCTCAATTCAGCTCAAGTAAATACAACACATTAAAAACAAACGAACAAACAAAAAAAAACAACAACCAAACAACCAACCAAACAAAAAAATGCACAACCACTAGATACATTCTAAGACAAATCTTGCAATTGTATTCATGGTGAAAGAAACCTAAAGTTATCTCCAAGGATAATTCTCTAGCTATTAACATATTCTAGCTTGGAACTTAGCAGACTTCTGATGAAAAGTAGCAATCCTCTCTAGTTTCAAGCTGTCATTCCAGTTTTACTTTACATTTCTACCAGGCAAGATTTTCTCAGAGGTAGAAATGAAAGAAGAGTTCAAAAACTGAAAATTAAAGCTTCCTGGGGTATAAAATATTGCTGATGCATTTCTTCATTATTTCTGAGGGAAGCTACATGTTTCAGTTATAGGTCAACAGTGGCCAAGAGTACATACCACTTTATGCATATTACCTTTATATGTTTTGCATTTAATTCTTACTATAATTTTAAATTTTACCAGCTCTAGCCTTAAAAAAAAAACGACAATAATTTGTCTAGAAGAAATTGGTAGGTTTGTGAAAGGTCAAAATGAAATTCTAATATAAGAATGTCCCTGCACAACAATACCCATTTTATGGCACAAAATCCATGTTTGGCTGTGCACAAACATATGTAGTGTTCATCAGAGTAATGCACAGAGTATGCAGAGTTTTTACAGCTTTACAGTAACCTTGAGGCGTCATTTTAATGTTATTTTAAATTTATGCCCAAGATTGTTTTTCATGCTTATTAATTTCTTAATGGATTTATTTGTGACATCATGCATCATGAAGGAAAGTGTTTGTGTGATACTGAGGCATGTATTAAAATGTACCCCATGTAGATGTGAAGCAATGTACAAAGTGCCTTATGGCTCCCTTGAGGGGGACTGAATTTGCTACTCAAGGATGTCTTTTATGGCTATGCCTGCATTAGCAAGTAGTGGATCATATGCAGGATAAAACAAAGACGTTCTGGAGCACATGGTTAATGTATTTTTCTCTGTATTATAGGCTCTAGTTTGGTCTCATGGATGGAGTGACCATTAGCTGGGAGACTACATTAGGTATGCTCCTGCAGTTCATCTTTCAGTTTAATTTCATCTAAGAGGATACCATTCATGTTCTACAAAATCACACTGTGATGTGAACCAGAACCCAAAGAGCAGGAAATTCAGTTTGAAAGCACACTGATGGTCCAGTCAAACTACACGTAAGCTGTTGGTCCAGTATTTCTACACGATACCAAATTATGCTGCTACTGAGATCTCTGTAATATCTCAGGCCTGTTCTTGTGAAAATATGTCAATGCTCTTGGATACTCTGATAAATTCTGTCCTTACCATATCCAAAATTCAGAAAAAAGTTAACTTCATGGGCAATCTTATTGACTCAGGTAAATATTTTGGCTTTTGAATTCTGCAAAGAAGGGTAAATGGAATTTTCCTAGGAAAACTCCTTTCAAAAGAATTGTTTCCTTAAATTTTCATTGTTTTGTTTTGAACCTCACTTTTTGTTTTATAAAGCATATAACAGATGTGGTTGTGCATGGAAAAATCAGTCAGCAGAGATTTAGAGCTAGTTAATAAACACTGCTTTACAGAGTTTTTATTTAGTAAAATTAGATGGCATTGCTTTAATTCATTTAAAGAACCTATTATCTTGTAGCTAACAGCCAATAATTTGTCTTACGTAAGCAATTAGTCCAAGTAGGGATCTCAATGTAGCAGCTTGATAGAAGAGTTAAATATAGGTATCATCTGTACACACTGAAAATGATGATCGTTTCTTCTAAGAATACAGTCCCAAAGAAGTGAACCAAACTGAAAGAGGAAAGTTCCCAAAATCCATTCTTGGCTCATATCATAACAACCATGTTAATCAAGGCTTTATTTTGCATTGCTTCCAATTGCCTTTCAACAGTCAGTACAAAAGTTAGCAAAGCCTAAGCATTTATGTGACAAGAATAACTCGCCTAAGACTCAGAACTGAAGCTGACCTTCTCCAGGACATTGTAGAAGTCCAAATGAGAGCACTGAGGGAAGTCTAGGAACAAACTAATTTCAGTAAAGGACTGTGGGTATTTGTTTACTTTTATCGCTGAGAAGTACTTGATTTGTTTCCGTGCATCATTCTGTCTGGGGCTGAAGAAAGACAATTTCTGAGTTATTGGATGACTGCCATATATTTGTAACTGTACAACACTGTCTTACTCACTGTTTTGTTTATTCTTATACTCAGGTCCTGTAACTACTCAGAATCACTGACCTTACAGATTGCTGACCTCTCTACAGTGAGAACACACAAACATGATCAGAGCAGAGAGACAAAAAAAAGTCTGTGCAGAGGCTTTGAGTTGTAAGGGACATTCTGATGGAACTACTCCATGTCTCGAAGTTACATAAGATATTGAGTGGATTTTATAATGGTATAAATATAGAAAAATGCAGCTGCACTGCCAAGGCACTTTTGTGTACTGTGGTGCATCTTAGTGTCTGAATTGAAAATATAAAATCCAATCTTTTTTTTTTTTTTTTTCCAAGTAAGATATCTGAGTATGATATGGTACAATAACCTTAAAAAAAAAAAAAAAAAAAAAAAAAAAAAAGATGTAAAAGCTATCTACTGAGAAAAGACATTTTAGTCATTTCCTTGAGATCTGAAAGCTGGTCACAAATAAATTCTCTTTGACTACGTTTGCTTTTTCTTCCTAACAGCATCCTCTTGGTATGTCATTTGCAGAACTTATGCTAGTAATGTGCCCCTTAGACCTTCTCTGAAGTCACTGCTGAATCTTCCCTGGAGAATTTGAAACAGCATGATCTCCTTTTGGAGAAGCTAACCTAGTGATGTCAGTTTACGGTACTGAGCTTAAACTGCATTATTACGCAGTAAATTCAGTTACTTTTAGAAATGGCTGGAAAATGACAGCTTCATTTTGTTATAATATCTGAGATTTTAAAACGTATTGGTTGAACTTCACAGTAAGGAGAGGAAAAATCCAACTTTCCTGGGAAAATGAATAGTATCCAGAAATTTGAGTTTGTTTCAAACTTTCATTCTGACCTCTCACTGTTTATCCAGAAATGATCAGAAAGTCTGCATTGGAAGGCAGAAACCTTGTTTTAGTTAGCATAACCAAAATCAATGTGTCTTTTTTTTTTTTTTTTTGAAAACGTTCTCTTTGACAGTGCAGTGTATTTTAGAGGGAAAAATATGCCCTAGAAAAAACATTGCTGTTTGCTATTCTTTTGCGGGGAAGCAAATTTCCTTCAAAATTTTACAAAGCTCTCTCTGAAAAATGATGCCTTGTCAATAGTGTTATCATTGAGCAAAATCAAATGGGAAAATATAACCAAATGAGGGTGCTTATTTGGTTGATCCCCAGGCACCTGTTGAGACTGAAAAGAATGAAAGCAAGGGAAAGCACTGTGAAGGCAAAAATATACTAAGTATTCTGTGTGAAGAATGATCTCTCAGAACACCCAGAAGACAATTTTTTTAGGATGATTTCCAAGATTTCTTCCCTGACCAAAAATTGTGGTTGGACCTAATGATCTCTTGAGGTCCCTTCCAACCCCTACAATTCTGTGATGCTGTGAAAATCTAGAAAATTCATTATGTATGTTATTCTGAAGAAGTTAGAGTTCACTTATAATGGGAATCATCCCTGCAAACTCTTCGGTACTCCATGGATTTAGGCTTCAATTTGACCACTGAATAAGTCTGTCTTTAGGTCTTGTGGTATGAAATCAAAAGAAAAGTCTGTGATGTAAAGTAAGAAGCCAATATAAACTCATTACGTATAATCATTTTTGCTCAAAATATGTTGGTGTGTTAACTTTGAAGTGTTGGGCATTCTTCTGCAAAAGGTTTCAGTGTTTTAGCTGTTTTCCTACATGCCTGAATTAAAAGGGTTTAAACACTGTACTGTATGCTTCAGCACTCATTTGACAGAAATGCCATCATGTCCCTTTTCCTACACTTCCCCCACCAAAGTCTGGATCAAATTTGTACTCAGAGTTTGCCTTAACACACAGGTACAATATTAACAGTTCTTGAAGCATGGGGGAAAAGGCGTAAAAATGCCTATTTTTGCTAAATACTCAGGCATATGGCAAACAGAACTTAGGAAATGCCTGTTAATTTAGCAGGTTAGGGGTCTATGGGTAATAACTCTGTATTGCCCTATTTATAGTGCCTGATGTATTTTTTGTTAGTGTTACTGGAAAAAAAAAAAAAAAAGGGTGTTGTGTGTGCCTTCAGCAAACTGTAGTAAGAGACAGGTAATGAGAAATGGCCATCAAATGAAGAAAAAGTGATTAAGAATTGCTGCCAAGCTGACTTCACACAGACACACAGACACACACAAATAATCTTATTTTAAAACTGAGTAAGGAGAAAAGTGGTACAAGGACCACAGCTGGGGTTGTCAGAGAAAACTCACTTAACCCACTTCAGGAAGTAAAATATACTGCAGAGTGCAGTTAAGGCTTTTTTTTTTTTTTTTTTTTTTTTCCCTATCTCATCAGAAAGGAGTTCCAAAAAGAAAATGCAGATCTTACCAAATAAGTAGTCAAAAAAGATAGAGAGCCATCTGTTGTGTCATTTTTTCCCCCCTCTAGGAAGAAGGGAAGACCTTTGTAATCTGAGTCAGACACGTACAAATAGGAGATCTGTTAAAGGTTTTAGGTTTTCTTACCACTATAGCTTAGATAATTTGAAACAGGATGGGGAGAGGAAGGGGAGGTTTAAGGCAGAGGAAAGTGTGGGAAAGCAAAGGGAATTTCACTACTTTTATAGAATTTATTTCTTTACAGATATTTGAATATGTTTTTAAAGGAGATTAGTACTTTCAAAACAAAGTCAAAAAAAACAGATTATTAGTAGATACATCTATTAATGCAAATTTCAAAAACCTGTATTCTTTTTTTCTAAAAGTAGATGTAACTATGGGTTGGTCCATCAATTTAAGATAAACTTAATATATCTAAAAGGTGGATTTCTGCTTAGAAAACTCGTTGCCTGAAAGCTAAGAATAAACTTCAAGATTCAGTTAAAATTCTGCAGTCTTGAACCTTCCTCAAAGATTGGGATAATATGTATTTTCTGAAAGTGGTGGTAATAAAAAACATTAACATTACAGAAATGTAAAACAATCAATGAGCACAGCTGTCTGACGGCAACTTTCATTTCACCTTGAAGCTCCTATAGATGGAGTTTCAGAACAAAAGAAGCTTAGATATTTATCTTGAAGAGCTTTCAGCTTAAGTCCCAGGACTACAGTGATGTTCTACAGGGTAACTGGGTTTGAATTTAATGGAACTCTGCAAGGATGCCAAGGCCATTTCTTGCCAAGCCTCTGGGAGAAACTCAGCCTATGTCAGGTCTGACAACAGGAGTGATGACAGTAGACAAGGTAACCCTGAGGCAAAGTCTGAATCAAAATCAGGTCGTGTGTAAAGGAATCATTGAGGTTGCACTTGTTTGCATCAGCTGAGAATCTGGTCCTCAGGGAGAAAAGGTTAGTGGCAGATGGTGGAGGGTTCTATGGATATACATCAGAAAGGGCAGCAAAGCCGCACCACAATGATGAAGATCTTTGGAGGCATTTGAAGGCAGAGTGATAGAAAGTGAAACAGGGCCTTTTCTTTTAGTATACTTTAATTCTCCTCTTCATTCCCTTCTTGTAAAAACATTTTATTTATTTATTTATTTATTTTTGCTGCTCTTCACTTAAGGTCTATTTAGACTTACATACTTAGATAGATCAAAACATTTTTATTATGAAAATGAGAAGTCTTCCACATGGGGCTCAAGTGATATGTAAGGTCTTTCAAAAGATACTGCTAAAGCAGCAGAAGAAAGAATAGAGGCTGCCATAATGGACCTCATAAACAAAACCTCTGCAACATGATCAAAAGTATGACAAAATATGTGAAAATGAAGGTTACAAAGTGGTCAGAATAATCTATTTTCTTTCGGAGCAGACTTTGTGAATATAATCTCTCCATCCTTATAAAGTACTAAAATAACAGTATTCAGTTAAGTCAAGTCTCCTCTAGAACCATACTGACTGAGCAACAGGAGTTATGACCAAGAAACTATCCGTTCTGCTTCAGATCTACATACCATGATCCAAAAAATAACTTTGAACACCCCATAAGAAGAAAGAAAAAGGTCTGGTCATTTCATTAGTATCCAACATGAAGACAGTAAGGACACTGTCAAGGGCACAGAACCCAGCAATGTTAGGGAATCTGGCAGGTGAAACACATCAGGAACGATGCTGAAGCATTTCCTGTCAATAAAGCTTTACCAGACAAGTAAAGACAGGAATGTTACTGAAACCAAAAACCTTCCCCTATCGGATTTTCTCCCTGAAGAATGCAAATATTTACTGGATGAAAACCACTTGAATCCCTTATGGTGTCCCTTGTATGTAGAAAGTTTTCAGATTTGAAAAAGTTGGACAGCAGTACAAAATTTGTCATAATCAACAAAAGCTTTCTAAT
This sequence comes from Anser brachyrhynchus, assembly GCF_964034855.1. Taxonomy (NCBI): domain Eukaryota; kingdom Metazoa; phylum Chordata; class Aves; order Anseriformes; family Anatidae; genus Anser; species Anser brachyrhynchus. The sequence continues at coordinate 196,256,553 of NC_137694.1, forward strand.
GGTGAAGCTAAAGCTGCTATCAGAGTCACCTCCAAAAGTGTTTTTGGTGTTTTTAAGGCAATATTCAGGCAGAACAATAGCTCCTTTCTCTTTTGAGATGTACTATATGAGAGGTATGAAGCACATGAAATGATTTGTAATATACATTTGCAGGCATCACAAAATGCTCCTTTGTCAAGAGCACACTATATATAATGATACCACAGGAAATCAAGGCTTGATTGAAGAACGTAGATCTGACTCAGGCAAAACTATGGTACCAAAAACCCCATTGTGGACATTGGTAGCCAAGACAGAGTTACAATTAACAACAACAACAACAAGTCAGGTAAGATCTTCCCTTTTACACATTTTTGTCTCCCTCATATTAAGTCTTTATATTTCCCTTGTGAAATTTAAACTTTAAAGACTCTTGCTTAGAGTCTGCTTCCCACACTAATTACAGACACTAAACATCTGTTGGAATGTCCTCTGGTTACCACTGGAATTTAAACTACCACCATTCCCATCAGTATAGTAGTTAAATCTTAGTGTGGTAAATCTATATTCTCATGTACTACTATGCAGTGAAAAAATACAGTCATCTAAAATATGCATCTAAGGTCTAAAACATTCTGAAAATGAAAGAGATAAGGCAAACATTCCCAGATTTTTACAAATAAATATCTCCATCTCCCTATTAAGATGTGCAGCTTCTAATTACTGCTTGTCTGAGATTAGTCTATACAATACAAAGTATTCTCCAGCTTTTGATTTACAAAGGTAACAATGAAAGAGAAATTACAGATTTCTCTTCAGCAATGCAGCTTCATTCTTCACATCTGTTTGTTAGTCTCTGAAAATTATTTTTTTTCCTTTTGGAACTGCATAGTGATTAAAAAAAGCCCATTTGCTCAGAATACTCACTGGTTTGTCTTTCTGATATCTCTGCAAATTTTATTCTACCTATAGAACTGGGAATTCTCAAAATATTCCATCTTGGCTTTTCTGCTTTATTCAGATGGGGAAACAATCAGAGCTCTATTAGTTTGCTCAATTTCAATTCTATTCCTTGGAGTTTATCTGCTTTACCTGAGCATGCAATCTTTCAAAATAAATGCTCCCAGCTACCAAACCTATTGTATTAGATCTCGAATTTTGGATTTTTTTTTGTTCAATTTCCCAGTGTCCCTCTCTCTAAGGCTGATTCATTATCCATGCCCTAAGACTCATTTAAGTCCTGCGATCTCACTAGCCCTTTCTGGTAAACTGATATGAAATGTTGTGGTATCCTGGATTCAGTTTGTGTTGGAGCTTGACTGTTACAGAGACCCTGTTCTTTCTTCTTCTTTCAATACATGTATTTTGAGCACAATAATTTGATTATAGCCATTTTTTGGGGGGGGAATAAGTATTTCCTACATTGACTGCATTCCCAAATTTCTACTCAGTGGGGCATTTTATTCTCATCTACACAGGCTCACATCCAAAATAGGGTTAAAGTGTCCTAAGTGGGATTTCAAAATTTTCATACCTGAATCCATAATCAAGATTCTCCAAGCAGTCACTTAGTTGTTGCGTAATCTTTGGAGCATCAGTCTTTTATAAACATTTTTTAACATGAACATCTCTCACAACATGCTGGAAGTGTCTTATCTTAAAATGAATGAGACTGTTATAGCTCAGCTAAACCCTGTGTGAAAGCAAGAGTAACAGCAAAATAAGGCATATCTCTTCTTACATAGCTAGAAGAACTCGATCCCTCTGGCATTCTCCACGTATGAGCAATGAAGTGGGCTGTCCATGTACATATAGGTGGTGACTTAATCTCCATTTTTGTCCTGGATTGGGGCTCATAGGTCTCTCATCATCTCTTCTCCCTTATGATCTTCTGACCATTTTGTCTGCTTCACAACAGAAACTCTACAGGATGTTATAAGGTATTTGGGGATAAAGGAGGAGAAACACTTTCCAACCCTCTTAACCTGATAAACTTTGTATATTGTTAATAAAAGATTCTTCTGAAAGAGGGATAGAAAACCCCACAAAGATAGGACATTATTTTTAGCATAGGGGTTCTGGCATTCTGCTAGTTAGGGAAAGCACTTAGTGAATATGGTAATGATTAACCAGCTTTGAATCCAGTACAGTAACAGATTCTAGCCAGTGAACTGGAACTCACATCTCTCTTGCTCTCAATGAACACTGCAGGTAGCGAGCTGTCTCCTCATGCTCGTGAACTTTAGCTGACAAATGATTTATGACTACCAGAGTGAAATAAAAACTTCTGTCCTGAATTCTATCATTCATCTAATTCTGTATGTTCAACTCATCAGGGGGCTTCCCTCTTTGATCTGACAACTCCATGAACACCTATGATTCTGCTTCTAGGAAAACAAGATCTGCCTTTCTGTGAAATTATATTCTGAGTTTTTACCTTGTTCTTATTAGCATGTAGTGGAAGACTGCTTTTGAGGGGCTAACTCTGAAGACATGTTACTGCCAACCGTCCCTGGGATGTGCTCTTACAGTAGTACAGTGTACTGGGTCGGGCAGGGATGTTAACTTTCCCTGCAGAACCCCATACAGTGCTGTGCTCTGCACTCATAGCTAAAACAGCAATGGTATCACACCAGTGTTGTATCTGCTGCTGAGCAGTGCTGGCACAGCATCAGGACTCTCTCTAACCCCCCTAGGGGTGGGCAAAAATGTGAGAAAAGAAACATCACCAGGGCAGCTGACCTAAACCAACCAAAGGGATATTCCATACCATATGATGTCACACTCAGCAATAAAAGGTGGAAAAAGGAGGAAGAGGGGAGGGGTGGGCTCTCATTGTGAAAACGTCTGTCCTCCTCCTGAGCACCGGCTAAGTGTGTTGAGGCCCTGCTTCAAGGACGTGGTCAAGCATCGCTCATTTGTGGGAAGCAGAGACTAATTTCTTTCCTCTGCACTTCCACATAGCCTTTACTTGTTTTGTTTTGTTTTCCCTTTCCCCCTCCCTTTCCCTTTTCCCTTTTTTCCCTTTAGTTAAATTGTTTGATTAATAATAATCTTTCCTTAATAATAATTATTTTTTTTCCTTTAATTAAATCATCCTTATCTCAACCTGTGAGTTGTTCTTTCCTTTACTTCTTCCCCTCCTCATCTAAGGAGGGGGAATGAGAGAGCGGTTGTGGTGTTCAGCTGCCTAGCACAGTAAAACCACCACAAAAAAAAAAAAAAAAAAGAAATAAGAAAAAGAAAATTTGTTATTAATGGCATAGTTTGTGGAGGAATACAGCTCATATTTACTTCCCAGAAGAGTGCCTGACCAACCAGTCTATAATGTGTTCTGGGAAAGGATGCATATTTGCATATTCTACCCCTCCTGTTGAAGCCAGACCATGTGAAATGAGAAAAAACAAAACAACAGTAGCAACAACAAAACAAAATAAATATACAAAGAGAGAGAAAGAACGATAGGCTCAGAACTGGAACCACCAGCTCTGGCAGGTACAGACCTCACATATACAACACATTCTGTACTGGGACATAGAGCAAACAGGTAGCAAACCAATTCTGCATTCTGTATATGGTTGCCTTTATCTGGAATTTCTCAGTAACCTCCAGGGATTAAATTCCCAAAGCAGTAAGGTGATAGATTGTAGCTAAAAGCAGCACATTAGCATCCAAATGGGAGGATATGATCATTCTGCAGAAAAATGGAGGCTGACAATGTGGCCAAGAGATTAGTGGTTTGCCAGGAAGGGGAAAATCTGAGTTCCATTACTTAATTTCCTGGATATTTTTCTTTTGCCCAAAGAAACCTTTCTGAAAGTGAACCAAATGTTATAACTATGCAATCACCCAGGGTGAACACCTAAATATAATGGCTGTAATGGGCTATAAAATACTCCAGAATGAAGCCATTGAATTGAATAATTTTAGGTACCTAAAATAACACTTTAGGATTGACCCACTCTTATCTGAACAGGTGCCTCCAACAAAGCCCAAAGCTGAGCAGAATGCAAGCAGCCTGCATCTCACCTGGATACATAATCTTAATCCTCATAACCTCTTTTGCTTCGTTAAAATGCCATCTGACCCTGGAAGAAGGTAAAGGCCTGTCTCTCTCCAAAATCATCATACACCTGCCTCCAGGGCCTCATCTGCTTGGTACTCTCAGAGCTAAGAGCTAAGCCTAAGAGCTCTGACTCTGTCCAAAATGTGTCTGTGAACATGCCATCTGCCAATTGCTCTGTATTTAGAGCACTACTCAGGTTAAGGACATCTTAGCTTCAAGTGGCTCCTTCTCTTGCAAGGATTTTTTTATCCAGGCCTCTTATCTCTTTGCAGGCCTTTTATGTCCCTGGACTGTTGGTTATGTCAGGATAGGGTGAAAATAAATATACTCAGGTGGTGCTGTTTGGAATCTTTCTTCTTTGCATGAAATAAATAAATATTCAGCAGACTCTAAAGAAAATAAGCATAAAAGAAATTGTAATTTAGTGTTTGGGGTACATCTGAGAAATTCTGGAATTTTGTTTCTGCTCTATTATTTTATTTTTATGTAAGTATTCAGTGGACAACAGATTGGTATCTGGGCCTGCCCCACTTTCCTGGATGAGTTCTCTAATCACTATGTTTCAGATTGTGGTTGCATTTTCTCTCTTCCCACTCATTTTCCACACTGCATTACTCCAAGTTAAACAGAACAATTTCATTGAAGGGGACTGAGAACCTTTCCCACATCTCATTCCTCAAGAATATAAGATAGCTTAGTGATTAAGTCTGTCTTGGATGGTAAGATATATGAGTTCAAATATTCTTTATACATTGCTATAACTGTAGGAAGAGAGATTGCAAATTTCAATGAGATTTTTTAAGTTCTTTGTATATCAGAGAAGATTCTGTATATCAGAAATTTCCAAATTATGTTCTGGTACTGGTAAGGATCAAGGAAGCAGACAAACCCAAGAGAATGCAGACACAGCCCAGGTGACACCAGTCACCTGGGGGAAGGAGATCTCAGTGTGTCACCTACTTTCACTTTCTCCTACTTTGCAGCTCTTCCTCACGCTTTCCAGTAGACTAAAGTATTTCACCTACTTCTGCTCCAATGGGAAGAGGAAAAAAAGTTCGCTGAAGGAAAAAGCAGGTGGAATCCACTATTATGTGACTTCCCTGTCTTAAGGTATGTCAACTGTTTTTCTTCCAGTCCAGATCTTAGGGAGCATCCATCACAGCTCCAACAACATTATCTGCTCCTTTGTCCTTCACTTCTGGCCTCAGCTTTCTGGCCAAAGCCTGTTCTGCACACGTTCTCTCAGTCCTTTGGTTCTGCATAGACCCCTGCATTTAGGTCACCTTCCATTCTCTCAGAGGTGGAATGATACCTCATTGTGGCTGGAAAACACAGTGGCAGGAATGCCCTATTAAGTGATGGGCCACTGAATTTCATAACAAAGATTTTATTGACCCAGGCCTTAACTTCATAAATGGAAGAGGAATGTATATAGTATAATACACTATATTCTCTTTCTTTCTCCCTGTCTCTTTTCTCTCTCCCTCTCTCTTTCCCTCTCCTTGTTTCATGAACTTTTCATTTAACCCTGATGAACATGTCTTTAACAAATAGCTGTTGTTCAGTCATCTCACAACATCATTAAACTACATTGATAGCTCAACTCTCATTAAATCACAGGCTGCTTCACCAATATTAAGAATATAACAGTTAATTTCCATGAATATAAAATGTCTGAAAGAAACATTTTCCTCTGTCCTATTAAATCTTATTATAATCAAAGATAATACATTTTATAGGCAGAAGTATTTTATCAAGAGCTTTATTATGTCGTTAAACCTTAAATATCTTCCAACTTTCAAGAAAGGAGGACAGATCATTTAGGAGACTTGATAAACAAAGCTTGAAATTTAATTCAACAATTAAGAAGGGTAAAAAAAAAAAATACACTTTTTCCACATATTTTTCCCATGGTTGCCTTTTTGCACCCACTTCAATCTGAAATAATATGAATCACTACTTGTACATCAACGCAAACAAACCTAAAGTGAGCTGTACTATGTAAGCTAGGATTCTTTTACAGATATTATTGTGATTTATTCTTCAAAGGTTAAAACTGAAAAAAATAAGCTCTGACTCTAAAAAACAGGGAACAGAAACAGCAAATCATAATTAAATTTATAATTATAGAATACAGCTAGCAACACGCTGTCAAAGTTAGCAGCAGAAAGGTACCAAGGTACCATGAATTTTTTTTTTTTTCTATATATATAACAGCTGCTTTTGAGCGCCTATAAGATTAATAATTGTAAAGTTCAGTAGCTTTCAAAATACAGGTCACTACTTTGTTGAAGAAATTAAGTAACTTTCAAAAATGCTTTAAGTGATTTATAATTAATTCATCTGAGGTGTTTTTCTGTAGTGGGTCCATTTGTGCCCATAAAAGCCAGAGGACCATGTGCAGTCTTATAGTTCAGGTGTCCCCAATTCACTGACAGACAAGTCCTAGCAAGGAGAGAACTGTCATTGCCCTGGTAGCACCAAAGAGCCTTACCAGCCCTGTCCAGCCTCCACCAGAGTCTCCCTACACCCTGCCCAGGGCCTAGGACTGTTAGCCCCATGCCCAGCAAGGCCACAGCAGGGTTGGCTGCTAGCTCTCCCCAACCCTGCCCCTCCTAGGCATGGGCCCACCTTCAAGCCCACCCATGGGCCCAAATCCTGTCCAAGCCTTGGCCCATCCCTGTTTTCAGAGCTAATGGGGCTGCCCCAGTGACCCCCCCAGTTGCCCTGCTCTGGGTTGGGGTGATAGGTTAGGCCCTGGATGCTAGGCCCTGCCCTGCTCTGCCACCATGGGGAGAGCCTGCTCCCCCAGATCCATGACAAGGTCTGCTGTAGCTTGCCTGTTACCATATACTTTCCTAACCTGATCCTGACAACAGCCTAAGCTGCATCAGTCCCAGTATCACGAAAATATTGTGAAACTTGAGCATAAAGGAATCATGCTGACAACCATACCCAGAAGTAATGTGTTTGCATTTGAAAGGCACATCCCTGAGGAGATGACTAGGTTCCAAGAGGCTTAAAGCTGGTCAGACAAGGGGCCTTCCTCAGGAGGTGCAGTCCACACTGCAAAAACATATCAATGGGGACCTGAAAACATATTAGAAATACTTTAAGGACACTCAGATTGATGTCCAGTCTCTAAAGACTGGAATTTCTAAAGTATTACCTCCATATACAATAACTATAAAGATCAGTAAGTTTAGAAACTCAGTAAAGTCAAGGAAGAATTAGTAGTTCTTCTCTGAAAGACATCTTGCTTTAAAAAATAAAAAATAAAAATAAAAACATCAAACAAGCAATTAATAATAATAATAAAGCCCTGAGACTCATACTTTGGTCTTACTAGTAGGTCACAATGCTTTAAGTGTTCACAGACGTTTCAGCGTGACAAGACAAAAAGCAGGGGTTGGTGACTTTTGTGACTTCACAGTAACAAATACTTTGTTCAAGCATAAACCAATAATGTAATGGACTTTTCCTGAACAATAGGTCAGTGAATTTACAGTCAGATTTACTGCCTCATCATTTCAACAAGGAGCTATCAAGGTGTGATAGAAAGTCTTTTCTTTAAAGAGATAGACATAGCACCAAACATAATTTACCAACAGTCAACACTGAAGTTAAACTTTCAAGTAATAAATGACCTATAAATATATTTAGAGATCATTTTAACATAGACAAACTGGAAGTCCTTGAATAATTGAATAAACAGAAAGAGTACCATTCAGCTTCTGTTCAGATGGCACAAATCAGAAAGGGTACAGCTTTTGTCCTTCTCTGAAGATGCTGCAAACTCCTGGAGAACCATATTCCAGAGAACAAACCTGGCATCACAAAGATTGTGCAAGCAACAAGGGGCTCTAAGGCCATAGCAGTAGACAAAAGTGTAGTAGAAAAATATCACAGCACAGATAAAAAGTCATTGGAATGAATAAAGTGTTGATAGAAAATTGGCTCAACCAACCATGCTTTAAAATATCAGATTCTTCTTTAGCAAAAACCTGTAGGAAAGCTACCAGATTATCAAGTATCTTTTGAAAGCTCGCTTTGGTAGGAAAAAAAAAAAAAAGTGTTATTAGCTTGCCTAGTACAGTGATATGAATTGCCAAGAACTGCAGAATATGAACTGAAGCACAGAGAATGAGACAGGAAAAGATCTAGGCAAAGAACTCAGTGCACCATGGTAGTTGTCTTCCAGTAACTATAAATAAATAAATAAATAAATAAATAATGGCTATGATGCAAAAAATGAGAAAAAGTATAACTTCTCTTAGAATACCATAAACTTGTCAAAGTGATTTGTGAGTCTGGAAGATGACACAAAACTGGGGACAGTCTATGATGATTCCTCCTAATAACTATTATTTCTCTAAGCCTTGGGACTAATGAAACGTATCTCCAGTATATCTCTCTTTTTTCTGCAATCTTGGACATTGAAAAGGCTTAGCAGCTGACTTCTTTGTGGGGGTACTGTAAGATTCTTTCCTCTACCAAACAGCCTATTGTGTCTTAAGATCTTTGAGACCTCTACCCTCTCCGAACTCCATCCGGAATTGGCAGAGAGCTTAAGACACTGTTTATAGAGCATTGATAGAAGTACAGAAAGCTACATGATCGCTCAAACTTCTTTTTCTTCGTTATCTAGGTCAAAAGACTGTTTTCAGCTGTTAGTGAAATTTCCACACAAGCTCGTTATGAATGCTTTCTGGAAAACTTATTACTGGGTATTCTTGAGGATATGCAGTATCCTCAAGATTACCAGACAAATGCAATTCAGATCTGTTACACATCTTAGCAGATAAATGGTAGAGAATTAGTGAATCAGTCTTGCAGGTATTAGTATTAAGTGCCAGTAACAGGAAGGAGCATGGCAGTGTAATGAGCTTCACAGTGCTCAGCACAGTGTGCTTTCCAAGGCTATGTGAAGGCCACAGGACAGGAAGAAAACATTTTTGTGGTTTTGCATTTAACTCTTTGCCTTAAAGAGTAAAGAAGTCAAATCTTCAACCAAATCTTTGAGTGTGTTTAGATAATGACACTATCAATAAAGATTTGCTCTTTTAGGGGTTCTTATAGGACAAAATCTTTAAAGAATAAAATGAAGCTGTTTTCTGTGTTTCAAAGAAGAAGGAAATTTAGGTTCAAGAAACTAACTACATGAACAACTACAAACTGGTCTCACAGTTGTGAGAAGGGAACTTTCATTTCTCTGTTTGCTATCTGATTCTGCCAGCCTTATACACAGAGAATAAATGTTTAACATGTGCATGGTGCAAAAGAATTTAAATAAGATTGCAGGCATATTAAGGTGATGTTTTGCTTAATGAAAGATGTTTAAAAGTGCCTACTTGTGATCTTGTGTTGATTTATAGGTTTTTAAGGAAATAAAACCTTTCCTGAGAAAAAGTTAAGACTTCTTGAGATGAAACAAAAAAAAGCTTAAGTATCCATAAATTATTCTGCATTCAGAGTCAAGGGAAGTAAAGGGGAGTTTTGTTGCTAGGAGACTGTGGCCAGAAGGTATCAGGAGAGATTGCTTTATTTTAAAGATTAGAATCTGTAATCAAAATACTTAGCAGGTAATAAAATAGTTATATGTATGAGCTCAATGTAGACCAGGTGAAGTATGAGACAAGTGCTAGAAAGCTTATGAAAAGTGCAAATCTTCAAAAACAGTTCAGCTATCATGGCATACTGGCCTGATAAAAGAAGCTCATTATTTGCTTGCTTCAATTAGGACAGAAATTCAGTTGGGATATAAATGAAGGAATAAATATTGATGAACGTGCCAAGAAGGGCCTGTGATTTAATTTATTTCTTGTATTTCGATGGTAACAATTTGTAGGTCTCTAAAAATTCTTAATGAATAGCTATAAAACATATTGCAACAGAGAAGAAAAGCTTGTTGCAGAGAGAAGAAGAAAATATTTTTAAAGTTATATCAAATTTGCCAAGTACTCTCAGACAAAGGAAAGAAATTTGGAAAAATTGAAACTTTTCATACTTACAATTTACAGTGAGTGGATTAAAAATGTTTCCATAAAGTTTTTCCTTCATATAAATTTAAACCAAAAGTAATACGTATAAACGACAACATAAAGGAAAAAAAACAATTCAGAAGCAAATATTTAATTTATTCTTCCACCAAAAAAAAAAAAGTTTTCTTCAGCTCAAGATTTTTTTTTTTCTTGGTGCAAAAAAAAAGGTGTTATTTTAGTTAAAGTGTCTCAACTCTTCAGCATGACTCAGTCAATGGAGAGACAGGGTTTCCATGGGATATGCGGATGAACTACAGAACTAAATATATACATATATATATTATATATATATATATATATATATAATGATTTCTTTAACTTGGTAGCTGTAAAACATCTCTTGCTGGTGTCAGTCAGTATCACTGCATGGCTAGAATTGTCAGATAGCCAGCTTTGCTGAATATGAGCGGGAACCCTGGGTACAGGCCATATGTAATTAACTGTAATTAACTATAACACTGAAATATTTTGAATGAATGAAGTATGATCAAAAGAATTTAATGGAATGTTATTTTTAAGTATGTATATTGTCCTTGAAACATTAGAACAAATATTTTGCCTAATTGCAATTAGTTGTTGTTTTTTTTTTTTTTTTTTTTTTCACTCCTACTTCATTCTCAATTTCCATCTGACATTTGAGGTCTTTCACTGAGTGATATTACAGAGATGTTTATTATACAGGGGGTATTATCAGAAAATTTGTTCATACGTGAAAATGCCCCTCAAAGAGCAAAATAAAAGCTGACAGTGTGGCATATGACTTCCCTCAAGTAGTCATTCTAAAGCATCAGAGCGGTTACTCATGTTTTCTGGTGGGAGGACTTCTTTATGCATTTTTTCTTTAGCACCAATCCAGCCTGCTTAACACATAAGCCAGTCAGCTATAGTTCAGCCCCCTCATGTAAGACAGATCCTGACTTCGCAGTGTCAAGCCCTTGTTCACAGCAAGCCAGATGATTTTCCAACACCACATGTTAGCCTGGTAGCTCATTTTCAGTTGTGTTGTACAAGTTGAAATCCTAGCTTTTACTTACTCTTTGATTTGAACCTTACTTAAATAACCATTTACCTTTTGGAAAATCATAGAATCATAGAATATCCCGAGTTGGAAGGGACCCATAAGGATCATCAAGTCCAACTCCTGGCACCGCACAGGTCTACCCAAAAGTTTAGACCATATGACTAAGTGCACAGTCCAATCACTTCTTAAATTCAGACAGGCTTGGTGCAGTGACTACTTCCCTGGGGAGCCTGTTCCAGTGTGCGACCACCCTCTCGGTGAAGAACCTCTTCCTGATGTCCAACCTAAACTTCCCCTGCCTCAGCTTAACACTGTTCCCGTGAGTCCTATCACTGGTGATAACGGAGAATAGGTCACCTGCCTCTCCACTCCCCCTCGCGAGGAAGCTGTAGACCACGATGAGTTCCCCCCTCAGCCTCCTCTTCTCCAGGCTGAACAGGCCCAGTGACCTCAGACGCTCCTCATACATCTTCCCCTCTAGGCCCTTCACCATCTTTGTTGCCCTCCTCTGGACACTCTCCAGCGGTTTAATGTCCTTTTTGTACTGTGGTGCCCAAAACTGCACACAGTACTCGAGGTGAGGCCGCACCAGCGCAGAGTAGAGTGGGACAATCACTTCCCTCAACCGACTAGCAATGTCATGCTTGATGCACCCCAGGATACGGTTGGCCCTCCTGGCTGCCAGAGTGCACTGCTGGCTCATATTCAACTTGCTGTCGACTACAACCCCCAGATCCCTCTCTGTGGGGCTGCTCTCCAGCGTCTCATCGCCCAGTCTGTACGTATAGCCAGGGTTGCCCCGTCCCAGGTGCAGGACCTGGCACTTGCTTTTGTTAAACTTCATGTAGTTGGTGATTGCCCAGCTCTCCAATCTGTCCAGATCTCTCTGCAAGGCCTTTCCACCCTCATCCGAGTCCACAACTCCTCCAAGTTTGGTGTCACCGGCAAATTTGCTCAAAACACCTTCTAGTCCTACATCCAAATCATTTATAAAAACATTGAAGAGGACTGGCCCTAAAATGGAGCATTGAGGGACCCCACCAGTGACATCCGCCAGCCAGATGTGGCCCCATTTACCACAATCTTTTGAGCTCTGCCCGTCATCCAATTGCTCACCCATCGTATGATGTTTTTGTTAAGTTGTATGCTGAACATTTGTCCAGTAGGATCCTATGGGAAACCGTGTCAAAAGCTTTGCTGAAATCCAAAAAGATCACATCAGCTGGTTTCCCTTGATCGACTAGATGGGTGATCTTATCATAAAAGGAAATCAAATTTTTAGGCAGGACCTACCCCTCATGAACCCATGTTGGCTGGGACCAATGAATGCACTGTCCCCCAGGTGCGCTTCAATAACTTCAAGGATCATCCTCTCCATAATTTTACCAGGCACTGACGTGAGACTGACAGGCCTGTAATTGCTAGAGTCTTCTTTCTTGCCCTTCTTGAAAATTGGCACAACATTTGCCAGCTTCCAGTCTACTGGGACCTCTCCAGATTCCCAAGATCGTTGAAAAATAATTCTCATATGTTCTCATAAGGTGGAATAATTGCTGTCAATTAAGCCTAGCAGGATTTATATCTAGCATTCTTTAATAATTTTCCAGCCATTAAGCTTTTTTTTTTTTTTCAAATGTTAGTGACTAAGCAGTATCAGAATTTGATGACAGAATATTATAAGAAACCAAAACTAACGAGAAACCAAATCATCTGAATTACTCAGATCCAGGGAGATCTTCATGTCCCAATTCACCTCTCTGGATGCTGAAAAGCTTGGATGTCCTCACCCTTCTGCTGTCTGAAAGTATTAATCAAGAGGAGACACGTTCTCAACAAATTGTGCTGAAGTCCAAAATCACTGAGGCATGTTGCCATTCTCAGCATTGATTTGCTCATGTGTGCTTCACAGTAGCAACATGACCTCATAATGAAGTGCAGTACCTGCTTTCTAGAGCTGGGAGAAATAATTAAAATTATTATTATTTTTTTTTTAAGTTGGATTTTTAGATAATGAAATTGGCAAAATGGGATCAATGTAAAAGGTATGAATTTTCTAAATGGTTTCATATATTCAAGCAAAATTTTGACATTGAGATGATCTGACAACTTGCAGATGTATTTACCATCACAGAGGAACTGTTACTATCAGAAAATAAATAAATAAATAAATAAATAAATCAGTTGCCGTCAGGAAAATAACATTAAATTTAACTTATTGGTTTATTTTTTAAAAATGTGAAAATGTTCATACCAACGTAACACTTGGACTTTCCTATGTACACTTTGAATCTGCATAAGGGCAAGTGCAACAGCTGGAATGTCAACCTACCTTGGGTAATTTTTTTTTGGATTCTGAATTACATGACAAAGAGCCCACCAAACAATGTTATATCTTTGTTAGCAGAAACTTAAAAATGCAGTAATTCTCTTCAGATATTTTCAGGGGGAAATAGTGCTAGAGCAATAACAAGCCTGTAGGAGTGAATTTACTTGCAATGAACCTTTCTGTCAAGAAAGTTTTGTCAGGCAGTCTGACGTGATCTTATTACAGAGATGAAGGTTTTCAGGTGAATGACTTAGGATGACTCCTATGTCATACAAATGTAGTGTCTTTAATTGACTAACTAGAAAGTCAATTACTCTGCATCTAAGAAACAGAAACAGATAGCAAAAACATCTGGACCACACTACAGATTTATAATAGTATGTATTTGGCACAATGTTTATGTTCAGACATAATGAGCCTACCACTGTCATGAGTGATTCAGAAAAACATAAAATCAAGTACCTTTTTGATCTAACTTGTGTCTTAAAAGTGATTTGCTAGTTGTTGTATCTTATTATTTAATAATTATGTCATTTAAAAATTCTCTAACAAAATTTCATGGAGCAAGTTCTCTGCAGGACAATGTTTCTTGGAGTCACATAGGTGTAAATCTGGAGCAAATCAATAGATTTAGTGATAGTAGCCTTAGGAGAAGTATGTACGTATGACTACGCTGAACTAATAAAGAATTGGTTGGATTAACTGAGAGAGGCTTGCAGATTGCTGAAGAAAAGCAGAGGATTGCAACAAGCATTTAAAACACAACATTTTAAGGCCTTGAAAGTGCAGGATGATACCAAGGCACCCAGATGTACACATACAAATCACTAGTGGTCAATCAACAGTCACTAAAGGAATGCCACCTGGAAACTGGTTAAAACTGAATTTAGGGATAATCAATGAAAAAGGAACAAGTTAAGATGACTTTGCAAAACATATAAAAATGACCCAAAGCAGACTCAAGAGCTATGATGAAGAAAACCTCAATATCACACTCCTTCAGCTTGGGTCACAGATGACTCCCCTCCCTTCAGTTCTTGAGGAAAACCTTTTATCAACCTTAGGATCTAATAAGAAAGTGAAAGAGTGAGAATAGTATGAGAAAAAGGCGAGACAGCAGAAAGTTTTTCTGTTTCAGTTTTGGCTAAATTATTATTGAGAAAAAGAAGTGACATCTGGATAATTTTTCAGTAAGCTTTTCTACCATTACAACTGGACCAACAATAATTTGATTAGATTGTTTGGTCATGAATTAAACTAACAAAGAATCCTTGCCTTCCTGTCTAAGGTTTATTTCCCCATCCCACATAAATTACATGGAGTGTAGTCTCATACCCTGTCCTTAAGGACTGACTGCTAAATCTGAACGCAGGAATTCATGGAGAATATAAATGACCTAGATTTCAATTTACATGTAGCAGCTGGTGGAGGATGTGAACATCTCCAGCTCTTACAGTCTGGATGAAAATCGGGAGGTCTGGAAGAATCTGTCTTTGGCCCAGTGTTAATCAAGTACTTTACTGCAAGCAAACATAAAACTTTAATCAAATTTGCAGATGAGTGAAATTGGTTGAGAGAAAAGGAATAGCCATGTGTAAAAATTGGTTCCAGAGAGCCCCTTGATGTGCTTTTATTATTTAAAGTCAAATGTAAGCCTGTATGCCTAGGAACCATGAATATAGATCACACTGGCAGGATGTCCTGTGTTCTCTGGTAAGCACTTTCCCCCGTTGTAGCTTAGGTAATAGTTGTCGTAGAAGCAGGAGGTTATGTACAGAAATATTAGACCAGTTACTGGAATGTATAAACTGATAAAATCAATGCTTCAACAGCCTTAGAGATATTGAAGGAGTTCAGAACAGAGGTGGGGGGAAAAATGTTCAAGTTCTGTAAATCTTTGTAAGGCTAGTTTAGTTTACAGTCGTGAGATGATGACAGTAACACTGGAGAAGGAGTTCTGATAGCAGAAAGTTAGCTGGTATAGCAAAGTCATGCTGACATCTGAAGGCTGACAGAGAATGCAAGGTAAGATGCATCCAGAAATCAACCACATCTGTGAAACAATCAGCATGATTAACTGCTAGAACTAATATAAGGGCTTCAGACCAAGTATCTGCTTCTGAAATTTAAAGCAAGGCTGTTTGTCTTTTTAGAATAAGAGCTGTAGCTCATCCAGAGGTCAGGAATTACTGAGTGAAAAGTTTTTGCAGTGTAGGAGATCTGAATAGATTATCATAATAGTCCCCTTTGTCCTTAAACTGTCCGATTTATCAGATCTTTCATTATCTGGGATCAGCGTGTTAATAGACTTAATTTCTATGTGCCTTGATTCCCAGGTGTTTTTCATCAGAGTTTTGCAAGACTGTAAATCCTTTTTGGTCTATACTTTTGAATGAAAGCTTTGCTGGGCATTTTGACTTACAAATTGAGCAAATGAATGCAAGGTATCACATGCCAAAAAAATGCATATGATAAAAGAGTTTTCACCATTAGCTAAAATTAAAGTCTCTGAATTTCAGAGGACTCCAAAAAATGCAATCACAACTAAAAAGGCTACTTTCAACTGCCAATAATGGTTAACCATTAATTATCCATATCCATTTGCCTGTGTGCTTTCTTGTTGTCCAGGAATTGTGCTCAAGTTCCCTTATTTAGTGGCCTAAAAATACAAGCCACCAATCATTCACATAAACATGTACACAAGAGTTTTGCTACTGAATTATGCAAGAATATTTGAACGCTTGAAGGTACATGCAAAATATTTGATAGACTAAAGTTTAATACTAAATTGTACTCATAATAGATGGGCAGCAGGTAAGAAGGGTATGGAGAGAATCACTGGAAAAATAAATCAGTAAAAGTCTGTAAGAAGAGCAGTGGTTCCCACAGGAATGCATGAATTTACTTCCATTATAGGTTTTGAGACACTTAAGTAGAAGCTAATACAACAAAAACATACCTCTGCTTAGTATGACATTATACCATACCATGTTACATATCTCTGTTAAAGTAAGTGAAAAGTATAACTGTCTTTACAATGAAGTCCCCTTGTGGTCGGACACTGTGGTCTTCCACATCTGGCTGCAGGCCTGAGAAGAAAGCAGGTGCAAGACCCTTAAAGGAACATCCATACAACTTTCATTAAATGAAAAGAAGTTCAATAAAAAAAGAAAGTCTGAAAAGGGACTCATTCTAGTCAAATACAAAGATTAGGCCAGCTTTCACTAAGTAGAATTTCTAGGGAGAAAAAAAAAACAACACAAAAAAAACACACAAATAATAAACCGGCTGTCTGTTCCCCTTCATATGCATATTTATCAGTTTCAATTAAGTTGGCAGTTTGCCATATTTAAACTTAGCTCTGTCATTCAGACTCTCCTGTGTAAATGAATAGGTTGCGCTTGTACAGCTGAATCCATTTAGGCATTTTTTATCAGATTTTTTTCCCTCTTCTGTCTTATGGAGAGAGTTAATGTAAAAGATGCTGATGCACACTCCACAATTCACATGTGGTGCTAAAAATCCATTAGCTGAAGAATAGCAAAGAAATTGTTGATCAGAGAGAACAGTTGAAGGTCAGGTTTAAAAAGATGTGTAACATTAGCCAGATGCGATTAGCCATGGATTTAGCATGTGTCTCTGAATGACTATTCAAATACTAATGTTTAGTAAACACAAAATACTGAATACACTACTTGAAATTAAAAACAAATACAAAATAATAATGCAATACCTTAGAACAATTATTTGAATGTATTTATTAGAAAATGAAAAAAAAAATAACAAAAGGATAATACTTCAATATAGAGCATGGCTTTTTGTTCCAATGTGGTTGTGCAGGTAAGACCTTTTTCCTACATTCCTAGATGTTAGCAGACAGACTTCCAGTGACTTTAATAACACTGGATCACAGTCCCTAAGAGAACTAAAAAAAGCTGACTCTCAGAACCTTTCTTCATTACCCTTTATATTGCTCCTCAAATCTGACTGAGATTTATGTTATTAAATGGGGATTGATAATGGGTTTTGAAGGAACCCCTTGATGTTCCTTCATAGTGTGGGTGGGTGTTTAAAAACTATTTTGCTGCATAGTACTGCTTAAGCATAATCAGCCTACTTGGGAAGGATCCATGGTAAGGCACAGTTAAACTGTGAATACTGCGAAGCTGTTTATAAAACCCGAAGGGATTTTTCAGCTCTACATGAAGAGTTAAATCTTTTATAATATCTTCAATGAAGAAAAGTATTTTTTTTCTCATTCTTTTCTATTTTTCTGCATTTTCTTCTCTATGGACTGTACCCTGGTTTCTATCATTTATTGCACTTTTATGATGGTCTTCAGATTTTGAGTGTCATGTTGATGGACTACATTTCTTTCCCTGTTGTTCCGTGTAATGTTTTCTTAGCTGTCATTCATCTTCTGCTTCTGAATGGTGTTCGTGTTATCACTGGACATAAAGGTCCTATTGATATTACTCTTAATACTTCTCCTGAATATGTTGATCCCCATTCTTTTCTCATGGTTGATTCAGGACATTGGTTTCTTTACTTAGAAATTACAATGTGACAGGCTTCCCAATAAGTTTTGACACACTCCTGCAATCAAAGCCTTTGAATTAGTTAATAGTTCTTGCCAACCACTGCTGAAAATCTTTATGACTCTTTCATAAAGATCAGACAAGATGACAGTGTTGAAAAATCATTTGGGGGACAATGCTAATCACAGTATTTTTTCAAATCTTTTCAAGGTTATAAGAGCTGCTAACATAATTTTGTTATAATAGCTGGATGCCTACAGTAGTATCATTTTCACTGCGAGGCTCATTTCTTGATAGGAACAATGACTTATTTCTTTTAATATTTCTTTTCTTCCTTTGGGATATTAATAGCCATATTTTTATCTTCCTTTCATTGACGAAACTATCAACCTGTTTTGTTTTGATTTGCTTGCTCTTTGGTGGGTCTTTTGTTTACCATTGATACACAGAGCTGAGCCAAGCAATGTCATCAGCAAAATCAGCATTGTAATTTGTTCATAAATCCATTACTCCTTTATGATCTACTACTCAAACTACATGAACAATAGAGAGATACAGCAAACTGTATGAAACTACATGAACAATAGTTAGATACAGCAACCCTTTAAATTGCACTGGTGAACATGACAAACCACCAAAAAATATTTTCACCACCTCTAAGCACAGTGTTGCTGTATTTGTTACAGCAGAATCTTTTCCCTTATACTCTACAGCATGGCATCATGTTCCAAACATCATCTCTGTGTGTTCTATAAAATCTTTTGAACAATAAATACATTTTGTTAAAAAAAGTGCCAGTTGAACTATATCTCTTTCAATGTACAGTGTCTGAGAAGTATTTGCTCTGCATACATGAACTTGGTATTTTACAAACCTCTCTGTTCTTCTGATAGCTGAAAATCTATTTAGTTCTTTATGTTCTGTGATGCTGTACATTTTTGGAACAGACTGAGACTTATTACAGTAGGTGAAGTCATCTATTCTTCAAAATGTATTATAAAGTCATTTTTTTTCCCTTCATTTAAAAGTATATGGGAAGTCTGGAGGGTTGTTTTTGTCACTTGCTTTAAGTTTTCCTGTGGTTAAATGTATCATATTTCTGCTGTGAAAAATTCACAGTGATCAACATAAAAGAAGATACTGATCTGAATAATGTTGCTACACGTTCTGGCTTCATTCTATTTTTACATTTAAAGAAACTATAATTCAGAACATGCACAAATTATATATCTGAAATACCTGTTATCTCAGCTGATAAGGCTGATGTAGTAGTATGAATATATGGTGCATTATTCTAGATCCTGCAGCATACAGTGAGTTTTAGTATATATTAGACATCGGATATGGAAAGGGGAGAGAAAGGTGAGAGAGAAGTAAACTGGGCAGCAGCCCAGGTCTGCTGACATTGCTCAGATTTCTCTGTATCAGCCCATCAGGGAATCGAATCACCTGAAAACGAGCATGGGGATCACAGAAAGAGCATATCCAAGAGATATTCCTGAACTCCGCAGAGCCCTATGAGCAATGTTTTTTTACAGTGTTTGTACAGACTTCTTGATAGGACTTTTATTAATCAGTTAAGACCAAAGGAAAGCCACACATACCTTGCAGTTCTTTAAAGAGAATGTGATGATGTGCATATGCCAGTGTTACTAGGTCTGACGGAAGTCCTGGGAAAGGGGAGACAATGTAGACTGGTTTGTTTGTTATTTTAGGTATTTGAAACAGACAGCCAAGGGTTATAGTAATTGAAATAATACCTGAGTTGCTGAGATTCTCTTCTAAGTTCATAGATGAACATAATAAAATTCATTTAAATTCAATACTGATGTAGAGAAGAGTCATGTCTTGACAGAAAGATACCCCAAACACACCTTGGTTTCTCTGTTCTGTGACTGCATGGATTTTTTACAGACAATTCCCCACTTCTTGAAGAATTAGAATGGACTAATTTTAACCTTATCTAAAAAGCACAGAAATGAAAGGAAGAATTAATGTAATTTAAATTAAAATAAGGTGTCTAATCAGCTGAACCCCCTCTGGTAAGCAACAGAGAATCAGGCCCCTCTGGTGGGCTGTGTAACCCAGCCTCTCACTTTTGCCCTTCTGACTGCCTCTCCCATCCTGCTGTGTGTGTGGTGCTTAGCTGCCTACTGGGATCAACCCACAACAGTCATTTTTACCCTGCGTGGGGAGAAAACATTGCATTTGAAATTTCAAAAACAAGCACAAAAAGTTATATTTGAACTGCCAACAGCTTTATTACTGTATTAATTGACTGTGGGAACCAGGTATAAGCAGAACAGTGGTGGGAAGTTGGATTGCCTACAAAAATGCTAAATCCAGCACGTTATTGGCTGGTTTCCCTCTTTCTCCCACATACAACCTATTTTAAACCTGAGATGATTTTATTGTCAAAGACACTCTGTGTGGATTTAATCTGATCAAATGCAGTCATCTGCAATGTAGATGTGAATTTTAATCTCAAACCACTGTTCCAAGCCTGCATTATAGTCCTTATATGAACATAAGAACAACCATACTGAAGCTGACTAAGAGTCCACCTCCCTCTGGGAAGAGTGGGAACACATATGGAACTTTTCTTCATTTCTCTTCTGGTTTCCATCTATTTCAAATCAAAGAATTTACTGCAATGCATGTAATTTTGAGATTTTTACCAGTTTTCAAATTCTTTCACTTACATTTACTTGTCTAACCTTCTCTCAACACCATGCCCACTTTAAGAAACCACACTGTCCTTTAGCATGGAGTTCCATAGATCTTCTGAAGAACCACTTACTTAATTATTATTTTTTTTTTCAGTCTGGTTGATTTTATGAAGTTAAAGGGGCAGCTTAACTTAATATCTTCTTTTTTTTTTTTCTCTCCTTAAAACTGTGTTGTTTTTTTTTCTAATAATATATATATATATATTTTTTTTCCTAAACATAGGTTCCTTTCAACTTTTTGCAGGCCATTCATGATTTTGTAGTCCTTTAGCATTTCAAATAATTTTTTTTCCTGTTTTCCAAGTTGAAAAATACTAACCTGAGAAATTCATCTCATCCTCAAATACACATCTCAGATAGATCAGACAAATCACACTTCAAAAGTGCCAGTTCCTCCTTACTGATTGCTGAGGGAGCCCACGATGACTAAGCCAGAAACAGACATTTATATTGTATACTCTTAAATTTAGAAGAGGTCAATCTCACACGGTTTCCATGAAATACCTCATTTTATATCAGAGGTAAACATATCAAAATTAGTGAAGTGATTCCAGTGTGCAAGAAATGAATAGAGTGGAGGTAGTCAAGGAAGAGAAAGTGGCTATGAAACAATAAAATTGACTTATTCATTGTGTGCATAGATATGGAAATGAAAAATCCAGGCTCAGCCACTATGTCAGCTATAGCTATGCCTTCTGCAATGTTTCTGTTTTCTTACTGCAGAGTTAATAAGGTTTTCAGATACAAATTCAAGATAAATGCTAATGTTAGAATCTGAATAAACATGGTATGTAGTGTTCATAGATATTCTACATTATTAATTTATAAATAAAAGCTAAATACTGCCATATTCAATTAATGAACCCTATTATTTAATTTGTGAGGGGTGATATTAGGCAAAGTGAATTTTCTTCTATTTGTTTCTTTAAAAGAATCACTTTCCTCGTAGTTTAAAGCTTTCCTAATCTTCTCTGGTTGCTAGCATTTCTTCATGTGATACAGACAGCTACCTGAAATCCCAGATGTCGGATTGTGAAATGCGTTCCCTCAGTGCCAGTGTCTGGTCACTTGGCAGAGTCCTACATTATCAGAAGTCGGTCATGCTAGCAGCTCTCAAATTGCCTTCGGGTCAGTCATGTGCTTTTGGCTTTTATTAAATCTATGAGGGGATTTGAGTTCTCCTGGTGCTATGTTCCATTTAGATTCATAGATGTTAAGGCCAGAAGGGACCATTGTGATCATCTAGTCTGACCCCCTGCATAACACAAGCCACAGGATGCTCCTGATTTAATTCCTGTTTGAAGTAGAGCATATCTTTTAGAGAAAAGCAAACAAATAAACAAACAAAAATTCCCACCACCACCAAAAAAACAGTCTTGTATATTTCCAGAATAATATCCTATAATTTAAGGCAGGTTTTATTCCCAGTGTTAAAGGTGTACACCTTATTTCTGGCATGAATGTGGTATCAACACACAGCCTTTGACTTCTGTTGTGCTCCTCTAGATGAGGAAGACATCCATATTTCATTCTCTCTTTTATCAGGTCATGCCTCAACCTCTCATTTGTTAAACTATGCAGAGAGCTCTGCCAGTATTTAACTACCAAGTTTGTTTGTATTATCTTAACATGATTATTTACAGATACTATGAATAGGTGTCACCAAAAAACTTCAATGAAAATCAATGGAAATTATGCTAAAATGGTTGCTAATGGAAGGGTTCTGGCTCTATTTATTTATTTATTTATTTAATCTAAGGAAAGTGACTGCTTATTATGTGCAAAGTATAAAAATGTTTAAAATGTTTCATTACATTAAAAACACACAATACCTTGAACCAGAACTATGAGGAAGTCATTTATGACACCAAGCCAGGCTCTTCACAGCAGTGCATGGTACTAGGACAAGACAAGGAGCATATCTTCAAACAGAAGAAATTCAGGCTAGATGTAAGTAGAAGTTTTTTTTCTGATGAGGACAGGCAAGCAGTGGCACAGGCTGCCCAGAGAGGTTGTGCAGTCTCTATACTTGGGAATTTTCAAGCCCTGACTGGATCAACCTGAGCAACCTGGTCTGACACAGTTAGTGAGCCTGCTGAGAGCAGGAGCTTGGACCAGAAATGTCCTGAAATCCCTTCCGATCTGAATGATTTTATGATTCTATAATTTCATAAGAGGCTTCAAGACATACTAACATAAACATTACTTGAGCTGTTTACATATTTCTGTAACATTTTAAAAAAAGGATTATGAGTACCAGTTTTGCAGAAATGAAGTCCACAGGGGAAAAAAATAAAAACAAAAACAAAACAAAACAACAAAAAAAGTTTCACCACAGGAAATAAAATCTGCCCCAAATTTGGAAAGCTTGTACTCATTTGAACTTCAATACTATTGCCTATTGAAAAATATTTGGATTTCTGGAGCTCAAGAAAACCAATGTTAAGGTATGAAAATACCCACTGATGTGTGTATTCTAGATTTTTACCACTTGGCTACAGTCAGCCAGAACTGGACTCATTACTCTAAACACTGTGAGCATATATAATGTCTGCACTTCTTGGTATCTTGCTAGTGGGCCAAGAACATCAAAGGCTTACAGTTCTCTGCTCGTCTACTACATCAGGTAAAACCCTTTGAAAGCCTTTGGAGGTCAAAATGCTTTTTTAGAACAGCCAATGACGTTTTCATGTTTATTAAATGCATATTACTTTTTTCTAGGCAAATAATCCAGATCTTTCTGCAATAGTTATCCTTCTTCTTCACTTTTTTTTTTTTTTTTAACTTCTCCCTTAAATTTGGTAATCTGCACATCTGAGTAAAAAAATACTTTTTTTTTTTTTTTCTTTACTGTTGATTTTAAAACAATCATTGCTTGGATCAAGGATCTCCAGGACTTCTGCTGGAAACTCATGCCCTCAAGATGATTCTCTACAGTTAAAAGTAGAGGCATGACATCAGTTTATTTCATGTATCTAATCTGGGTCATGTTCATTTTATAGCATTTTGTTTTTCAATTAACATGGCATGCAAATGCAAGTCATGTTCCTTTCAGAGGTTTATATATATGCATTTGTATTCCATCAGCACTGCTACCTTTATCAGTCAAACTTGTAATCTCATTAAAAGGGTATTATGTTAGTTTAATAACATCTATATTATACAAACTGTTAGCTGGCATAAATTACCCTCCTTAATTCTTTATTGTTTGTGTCTCATTTCACTTGTTCCATTATTTTGCCCACAATCAATATCAGGCTGATGTCTAAGGGTCACTCCATTTAAATAGTGGCACAACATTAGCTCTCATCTCCTCTGCCTAAGCTTCCTCCTTGCTGTAACAGCCATCGAAAATTAACTTAAATTATCCACGGATCTCTTTAGTAAGCTTTGAACCGATTTGGGCTTCCCTGTAAATATCTAATTTCAGAAATTGCTATTTCATATCTTTCTTAATAGCTGATCAAATACATATTTCATCATGATTGTAGGAAGACACCAGGCATCTGAAGTGTCTTCTGCCCTCTGCAAATCCCAATCTCACAAATTCCCAATCTCACAAATCTCACAAATCCCACAAATCTCACAGACATTGTACCCAAGGAAGAACAGAGCAAGAAGACAGGGCCAGAGTGGGGCAGAAGAATTTTGGGATTCTTGTCTTTGATCTCTTTCCTCATGTCCTACCTAAACGAGAAGGCTTTCTGAGCCAAACTGAAAGAAAAAAAAAATGCTGTAAAATGAACATTTCTTCTAACAAATGTATTTGAATAGAACCATCCTGTCCTTGAGAGAGACTAAATACATTTATGAGACACAACATTAGCAGGCTCCAGTGATATCAAGATAACGTATGGTGGTTTAGCACATGCTGAGCACTTCACTAACACAGTTCCTTACAAACTGTAGCTGACTCAGGAGCTGCTTACACTTGTCCATTTGGCATCCCTTCAAGTTTTTTGTTTGTTTTTTAAGCATGTTTTTATGCTTTAAATGTATTTTATGGGTATAATGGTGGGCAAATATTCAAGGCATTTGTTTGGAAAAGACTTTGAAGGTGAAAGAGTGAAAGGAAACAAAGAGCAAAGGCAAATATTTTTCTCTGCTTTGGGCTTTGATTAAAACTGATGCTTCAGATCCTCTGTGAGCAGCCACTGAACTAAGACTCTGAAGAAATTGCTGCAGTAGCTGACTATACACTGTTGCCATATCAAGGATGGCATATATGCGTGTAAACAGAAACCTGCAATATATTGTAACTCACATTTCCATGTCTTATACTACATTTTTGTAATATATATATTGTAATATTGTAAAATGTAATATTTATTTGCTAAAATAATTTAATTAATTTCAGAATGATGTAGAATACAATGGGTTTGGTTTTTTTGAGTGTCTGTTTGTTTTTCTCAAGGAAAAATAAATACTTTTCCATAGAGTGAAGAAAAGGGTAGTAAATAATACAAACATTTGCAAGCTGTGGAAACTATGTTGTAGTTCTGTAGAACATTTTAATTGTTTAAATTAAATTTTGATAAGTTCTGGTGTTTGGAGTTGCAATCCCAATGACATTATTGTGAAAAACTTTCAAATTACAGCAGATGACTATCCATAAAGTTAATTTATACATTTGAACCTGAACTAGAATGATACATAGATATCTATGTTGATCTGACAGACCTTAGAGTCCTGAAAATCAGCCTATTCATTGATACCCTGGTTCTTTGTCTTATCTTATCCAGGTAAATTTCATTTTTTCTGAAATATTTTCTATTTAATGGTTTTGCGGAGGTGACATGGGAAGTTGGAATGTATGAGGTACGAAGGAAATTGAAGGAATCCATGCTTATAAAATAAAAGTTTTTTTTTTCTTCTTCTTAGAAACATGTAGTCTATGATAAGTGTATGTTTTTAACCTTTAGAAGAGAGCTTAAGGATTTATTTTCCTGCCCTTGATTAATAAATCAAGTGAAAACGTAACATTTACTATAATGATACCTGATTCCAGTAATGCTTCTGAACTGAATGATTTTGAAATTGAGAGATTATTCCTTTCAAAGACATCCCAAAGTCATTTTTACTTATATTTCTCTATTTTTCTTTTTAGTTACACTGATAATAAGATTGCTAGTATAGCAACACAAGCTGCTAGTGTTTTCCAATAGCCTTGCAAGCAAGGACATCTGTTGAATAGGGGATCAAGGCAATTTTATCACCTCTGTGTGAATCACTCAAAATTCTGTGAAGTATACTGATGAAATTTCATATGCATTCTTCAGGAATGATATAAATGATTTTTAATACTTGGATTTTTTTTTCCTGTGACAAACAACAATAATGAAAAAAGATATATTTGTGGGTAAATATTCAAACTACCTAGTTCAAATTCTAAAAGCTGTCTGTTATTCAGACGATTAATTTTCAAATTCCCATGACCAGGATTAATTTCATATAACTTTAGGACCCTGTTCTGTAGATGCATACTTTAGAAAGAGAAAAATAAATACTGTCTTTTGTTTTAATGAAGAGAAGCATGCACTCTCAGAGACAGCTGAGCCATCCTTTGCCCAGATACTCACTTATAATTCAGGATTTGTCAAAACTCCAGGTGTGGTGTTGCATGCTGGACATAGTGTTGCATGTCTGCAGTCTTTAAAGAAGCAAGAGACACGTCTGTACCTTGCAATATGCCAATTATTCTCTGAAATTCTATGAAGTTACCGTTTAGTTTGATAATTTGTTAAATTGTTGGTTTGTTTAGGTCAGGTTGTGGTGCAGGTTGAAAATTAAGAGCTTCTTTAATTCTTCCTGCCCTTTTCATTAAAGCTGTCTACATTTCAAAACTGGACGCTAATGTTAGATCATTTTTAGCTGCTCACCTTGTTATAACTATGGGGGTGGAGGTGTATGTATGAGGGAGTTAACCAAATTTTTAACATGTTTCTGAGTCTAAACGGGTCACTTGCTGTGCTGGGTCTGGCTGGGATGGAGTTAACTTTCCCTGCAGCAGCCCATACAGTGATATGCTCTGCACTTGTAGCTAGAACAGCATTGGTATCACACCAGTCTATTGCTGAGCAATACTGGCACAGCATCAGGACTCCCTCGAACCACCTGCAAGAGCCAGCAGGCTGGGGGTGGGGAAGAGGCAAGGAGGGGACATCACCAGGGCAGCTGACCTAAACCTACCAAAGGGATATTCCATACCTTATGGTGTCACACCCAGAAATAAAAGGTGGGAAAGGGGAAGAAGAGGGGGGACTCTCATTGTGAAAATGTCTGTCCTACCAAACAACTGCTACATGTATTGAGGCCCAGCTCCCTGGGACGTGGCCAAACATTGCTTGTTGATGGGAAGTAGAGAGTAATTATTTCTTTTCTCTCTCTCTGTGCTTCCATGCGATCTTTGCTTTTTTGTTTTTTTTTTTTTGTTTGTTTGTTTTATTTTGTTTTTCCTTCTTCCTTTCCCCTTTAATTAAATGATCTTTTTCTCAACCCATGATTTTTTTTTTTATTTTTTTTTTTCTTTCCAGCATACTTTCTTCTTCCCCTCTTCTTATAAGGAGGGAGAGTGAGAGAGCAGTTGTGGTACAGTTCAGCTGCCCGTCAAGGTAAAAACCACCACACTCCCTTCTCTTCCAGTGAAAGAAGACAAAAACTTCCAAAGCCTGGACATCTCACCAAGCACTTCCTCGAGATGCCTTCATGTAGGACCTTGCATAACTAGCTCACACTCAGAAATGCAATTTTTTTCATTAGGGTAGATGAAATTAAGAAATGCTGAATACCAGTGAAACAAATCATGTCAATAGGATCAGAATGTGTTCAATGATTATGAAAGTCATGCTCCGTTTCACTTTGGACTCCCAAAATCGGCACATGATTTAGCCCATTTCACTTTCACAATTAATGCTCTGGTGGGATCAATCACAGTATTACCTTCACATTTTAGTTAAAAAGGATTCTGTGTATTTTACTTTTACCTTTCACAGAAGTAATACTGTATATTACTAGATTTTTGCAAATAGATATTATAATTACAGTATGTAAAATAGAGGTTCAGCATCCAAGATCAATATTATCCAAGATGTAGGACTACCGTGTATCTTTCTGTACTGGCAACAAATCCATCTATTTATTTTTATTTTATTTTTAAATACCTGGAGAGGGGCAGGGGGGAGGGGATAGAAAATCTTTTTCAACTTCAACTCAAAATTGCTGGGTCTTTGTCTCAAAGACCTTTTACTGTCCTATGAATCAATGAAATGAATACTTCAATGGCCACGTGTAAATAAGTCTCACACTACTTTGCTGTGTGGCTGTCTAAAATAATCTGCTAAAGGAACAACTTGGTCCACATTGTTTGTTTCAGAGATCTATTTGATTATAATCTTAAAATGAAAGGAGTTCACAAAATAGAAGTACAATAGACAACACCAAGGACTAGGTCATTTTTCTAATTGTATATATACATATAATGAAATGAAAAGGTTCAAGGTTTGAACATTTGATCATAGGAAAAATCTGGAAGCAATGTTACAGGGTTTATATGCGTTAACATTGTCACTGATCTAAATCAGAGAAGATCAGCTGCACTAAAGACATGTAGCTAACTAAGATATTATTTATTTATAGAGTCAAGCTGCGACAGGGGAGGTTCAGGCTGGATATCAGGAAAAGGTTCTACATAAGAGGGTTGTCGCGCACTGACACAGGATCCACAGGAACGTAGTCATAGCACCGAGCCTGTCAGAGTTTAAGAAGCGTTTGGACTATGCTCTTAGTCATATCGTCTGAATTTGTGGGTAGACCTGTGTGGAGCCAGGAGCTGGACTAGATGATGCTTGTGGGTCCCTTCCAACTCAGGATATTCTATTATTCTATGATTATTTTAATTCCTCTATCATATAGATAGATAGAAGAAAGGGAATTGTTCCAGTATCAATGGCTTTGCTTTAATATATATAAAATCCCATCCACACTCAAAATAATTGTGCATATTTAACTTCTTTGGGAAGAAAAATGCCTCGTGAATATGAAAAAAGTCCTAAAGCAACATTTAAAATAGCATAAACATGGCCAAATAGCATAAATAAGGCACAACAGACTATGGATCACATGAAAAAGAGTCAAATTATAAATACTTAATCCTGTAAATCAATAATTTATGGTAAGAGATATAGACAAATAATAATAATAATAAAAAAGGGGCATACAAATACCATATCTACACGATGAAAAATATAAAGAGAAATACACCCATAAAGAGATACCAGCTGCATGTTTACATAGAGAGAATATGCAGGACAGTTAAATAAAATGAATCTTAAAAAGGCTGTCAATGGGCAGATTTTATTCTCCAAGTTGACTTAAAAGGCATCCTGCAGGTTTGTAGTATGTAAATGTAGTATGTAATGACATCAATGTTTATTTAAG
Source organism: Anser brachyrhynchus (assembly GCF_964034855.1). Classification (NCBI taxonomy): domain Eukaryota; kingdom Metazoa; phylum Chordata; class Aves; order Anseriformes; family Anatidae; genus Anser; species Anser brachyrhynchus. The sequence continues at coordinate 196,285,689 of NC_137694.1, forward strand.
CCAGATATTTGTGGAAAGAAAAAAAAAAATTAAATGTTAACCAAAAATCTGAAATATAATAAGAATGGCTTATATATTGGAAGAAGTGGTGAAATTAGTAAAAAAAATACTTTGATTGGCTATCAGGATTGTATGGTTACCTCTGTCAGAATTAATAGAGGTATTTTATTCCAATCTCATTGGCTAACAAGAGACAACAAGAGATTTCTCTACATGAGCTGGAAAATACCAGACTTAAAGTTGGTCCAGTCGTTTTTGACAATAACGCAGGTAACGTGTGAAAGAAAATGGCAGTAATTATTGCAACAGATGTGTCTAATCTGAGCAGTAGAAAAACGCCCCAGAACTGGTATTACGTATGGAACATGGAACGTGGGACTTGGATGGAGTACATCCATCTCTCGTCTACATGGATCCTCTAACAGGTCAACCTCATGGCTTCCTTTGTACAGAAACAAGAAAATGGGAAGGGCGAATGTGGAGGGATACTAGCATATGTTTCAACCTTACCCCATCTGGCATCAGAATTCAGCATTAGTATATATCTGAACCTCAGGCATGACTAATGGCATACAAAACAAAACAAAACAAACATAAAAAAAAAATCCCCCTTAATCGACAAGCATATATAAGGATGAGTGTACACAATATGTGGAGGCAATACTTTGAATGGTCAAATAACATTATTTTCCTTATATGTTTATAATTAGTTCCAAAAGCTTTGTGGATATTTTTGATTAATTAAATTATTCTGGCATCATTTGAAAAACTATCGGTTTTGAGTAGTATTCAACATACAGAAACAGAGACAGTATATAGAAACAAAAAAATACATAGAACCAATCATATATAGAAATTGGAACAATATTTAAAAACTGATTATTTTTAAAGGATAATCGGTTTTTCTTGCTCAAATACATAAAGCCTAAAGCAGTGTGCACAACTATATCTTTAAATTTGTTCCAGTAAATTTTATTAATTTAAACGTATCTTTTTTATATCTAATGACAAGGATAAAGATAACAACCTCATAAACACTGTACCCTAGAAAAAGGAAAAAAGAATTAATTTGGTTGTTACTTCCCACAACAAACGAAGGTGAAAGAAGTGGCTGACAAAGTCCCTTGAAGAACAGTCTTCCTACTAATATTTTAGAAGCAATTATGAAACAGATTTTTTCAGTATATGATGAAGAACATGACTCCTGAGTTAAAGAAAAGAAGTTGCCATCAGGAGAAATTGTTCCTTTGATTTTGCATACCTTCCATTTTCAAATACTGTATAGTAATCTCAGGGACTATTTTTACCATTATGAAAATTTTACTGCTATTTCACTCAGAGTTAGTCAATGTTTGCTCTATATTTACTGTGCAAACAGATGCTGAAAAAAAAAAAATGAGGTGGCGTTCTAATGAAGATTCTGCAAACCCAAATTTCAGTTAATAACTTTGCTTAGAATTAGAATGCTGTAATTTTTTATTATTATTGTTCCTAGAGACCTATTAGTACCTAACCTTAATTGGTAATTTTATGTTCAATATTTATAGTTTTGATTACATAACATTGACTTATTCTTTGCTTTAGATTAAAGGGCTAAAGTTGAAGCATTCAGCTCTTTCATGGACTGCCAGCAAAAGTGATTACAGATGTACTAATTATCCTTGGTTATGTAAACATTTGTGACATTGAATTTGATTTAACAAGGACAAGCTTCAGAGCGGAGATTCTTGTAAATTCATTGCTAAAATGCAAATGCTTCCAGTCTTGCAAAGAAAGATAATATTGATTCTTCTCAAAATTTTCTCTATCTCAGTTTTGAATATTTAACATGTAAGAAATATTATAATTCTCAGTCTATTATTCTAACTGCTGTCCTTTTCCTGCTCCCCAACAAAACACTATGACAAACTTAACCAAAGCAGGACTTCTCTGTAAATTCGCAACTCCCTTTTGGCTGTATTTAGACACTATCCTTTTTTTTTTTTTTTTTGAAACACTTTATGTGGTGTGTAGATGAATTGCAGTAAGTTTAGACAAAATCAGTAAGAATGATGGCAGTCTAAGAAAGTATGGCCAGTAGGAAAAGACTAAAAGAGATGAGTTTGCTTATCCTAGAGAGGAGGTAGGGGACATAAAAGGAGTCTTTTAATTTATATAAAGGTTGTAAAAACAGTTGTTGTGGTCAGTTGTTTATTGTGTCTGTGAGGAACAGCACAACTAGAAAACAGACTAGCCTGTGACAAAGGAGACCTGAGTTAAAGATTAGGGAAAATTTTCTCACTACAGGGATCATGACAAACTATAATACATGGTGCCAAGATACAATGGAATCTCTTAAGTGGGTCATTTTCAAGAAAAGTTGAGAGGAAAATATTTCTAGATGGCCTATTTAAAATCAGATCTAGGGATGGACTTGGTCAGAAGTGGACAGGCTTTCAAGGGGTCTTTGACAACCTGTATTTTTCTCTCTCTCTCTCCCCTCTCTCTCTCTCTCCCCTCTCTCTCTCTCTCCCCTCTCTCTCTCTCTTTTTTTTTTTTTTTTTTTCTTCCCGATACTACAGGCTAATTTACTGACAGAAATACAGGGGAAGCCAGGAGACCATATCACAGAGGTGAGAAGGTACTATTCAATTATTATAGACCTGGAATATAAATCCTGCAGATTTACTCTAAAGAGTGCAAAACTATTCATTATTGAGTAAGACATACAGATCTAAAGAAGAAAATAATTAAATATGCCATAGGGCACATGCTTTTCTGAGGTCTTCAGATAAGAGGCCTCTCAGTCAGAGAGCAAGTCTGACTAAACCTATTATGCTTCTACCAGAATTCTCACTTAGATTCAGAGAATATTGACTGCTTTAAGACATTTCAAACACATATTTAAGACATTTCAAACATGTATTTTAATATAAGTAGAACAATGTTAACAAAACTATATTGTCTGACTCTACGACATTTTCTTCAAAAATTCCCACCAGGTTGCAACGGTAGTAGCAAAATTATCTTTGGCTATGAAGGAGGCTTTAATGGAGCTAGCTGTACCTATAGAGATATTTGCACCAGCACTTGATTCTGCAAGTATGATGCATATTTTTCTACAACTTTTAAAATTCAGTTCTTTAGGTAGCTGATGGTATACTGTTTTGTTACAAAGGGTCCATCTATATTCTACCATAACAACTTTGGGAATACTTTCTACTGCCCTACATCTGAACTTGGTGTAGATGAAGGTTATAATATCCTGAGCAAAAATAATGGCACTTATGTCCTTTACATAAGATTATTTGTTCTATTACACTCTTCTGTCTTGCTTTTTAAAAATTCTGAATGCTGTTCCCTGCTTAAAGGTATAAATCTCATCTCACTACATTGCAAGTGTTCTATTCTGTTAATATAATTTTCAAATTTACAAAAAATGATTTGCCAAATTGCTATAGATAACTTCCAGTTGAGAAGAACTGTGATTCCTCTGCAGAATTCCCAGAAGGGCTAAAAATAAGATTCAAAAGGTGTTTTTTTTTGTTTGTTTGTTTGTTTATTCTTCTTCTCTCTTTTACACTGCTTTTTTGAACAAAGGCAGAGCAGAAATTACTCAGCAAGATAACGTAATTTAACAGAACTGGAAGTACGTAACAGAGACTCTAAAGATAATCTGGGAAATATATTTGTTTTCTGGTAGCTGTGTAGCTGTTCTTCTGTCTTAATACACTACATTTTATAATCTTTCCTGAAATAATTAATTTGAATGAAAGACAAACTTTTTTTTTTTTTCTTTTGGAACATGACTATTTCTGTTGTTTACATTTTCTGTCAGTATCACCCTGTGTTTTGATAGTACAAAAAATCCCATACCAGAGGTAGACTGGTCTCACTGTATCTTGGATCCTAAAAGGGGAAAACAAGAACAGGGAATACCAGGACTGAGCTGTGTAGTAAAGGTAGCTCAGCTGTCCAATGCTTACTGGCTAACGTCATTGGTCACCTATATGTGTATGTGTAAATGTTTCCTACAAAAGTGGTAATTGCAAATTATCTCACAACTTCATCTTCAGTGCAGCAACAGACGCTAATTATAAGACTTCTCACACAAATGTTTGGGAAATTGAAAGTTCTTGGGGCTGTTTACCCATTCTCATTCCCCTAGTTTTCTTGGCAGACCCTTTTTTCCCTATTGCAACTAGACCAGTTTTCTTCTGGCTTGAAAATATGTGATTTTACATATTACTGTTCTCTACCCCACTCGGGGGAGCATTTAGTGAGCGACAGGTTCCCTCATCCCTTCTCTGTCTTGCATGAACACAATCAAGACCACAGGAGATCTGCCTGAGTGTGTGCCACCAGGGATTTAACATGTTCCTTCCCAGCTGGTTGCAAGCAAGGAGTGCTACAGTTGTTATTCATTCTCTTTTCAGTTCTACCTTGAAGTCTCAGCCATGTGCTTGAACCACATTTGGACAGAGTCTGTATGAATGCAAAAAGAAGGTGGCATTTGCCCCACAGGTCACCACCTAGCCTAACGCTTGGAGGCTTATTAAGCCCTGTGGAATTTGCTTTGTTTTGCCCTCCCTGAGTCTGGAAGAGCAACCTAATCAGATCCCAGGTCCACATCGGATTGAGACCCAGTAAAGCATCATTCTACTTCCCTACTAGACCTCCATTTCCCCAGAAGGAAAATGTAAGTCCAAAGGCTCTGAGAGAGCTGCAGTGTACTCTGTCTAGGTCAGGCATCCCACTAACCAGGGTGCTGGAGTGGAGTGCAGTCCTGGGGACAGCCCTGCCCCTTGGTCTAAGCACAGCCACGTGCAACCTTGCCAACACAATTTCACAAGAGATATGTAAAACACATCTGCAGCAATACTTCAGGTTCAGCCTCATTTTCTGTATACAAAGAAGCCCTGATCCATCCCAAATCATGAGCAGCTTGGTACTGGCATACTAAAGAAGAGAATAAAAGTGCGAGACCAAGGATGTGCATTGTATAAGGTATAGTTAGGAATGGGTACTGTCATTGTAATGGATAAAGCTGCAGCATCAAATCTTTTCCTGTCATTTTTACATTTCCAGGCAGGGATTAACTTGAGCCTTGTGTCAGATCATAAAGATTTGTGTGATATGGAAAATATTAAGTGTGTTGCCAGGGTCACAGAAAGATACTGGAAGGAACCACTTTCAGTCAGCATGTGTGCCCTTCCTCCTTTCTGTTTTCCAGCCTCAGTTCACATAACTGAGAAAACAGAAAAAAATCAGAGCAAGGAGACATTTCAGTTCTGGGGATTTGCTCCTTCCAATTCAAAGGAACACTGGGAGAGCTGGGTGGGGTGATGATAGGGGGAAGTGGTGCAACTCCAGTGTGGGCTGAGTCCTCTCTTCCCTCCAGCACCCTCTCATTCTGTGCCTAGAGAGAGCTGCTGCTTCGAGTAGGAGGTTCTCCCCTTATTTCAGAGAAAGTTCATTGTACTGACATGCAAATCCCTGTAGGATTACTCTGCCTAAGCGGTAACAAATATTTTTGATTTGCTGGGTATACAGACTAATTAGTCAGCTGTAAGAAACAGCTGGTTCACAATGTTCTGATATTAGTGCTTTCCATGATTTTGATTTAATTTCAAGGGCAGACTATGGAGAGAAAAGTTGTAGAGGGAAGATGGTATTTTTCTTGCTGTTGTTGGCTCACTTGTTTATTTTACTCCTTTTGCAAACCTTTATTTGATGCCTATTCATAAATTATACTGCTATATTATGGTATCTCATTATCCTTTATTAGCAGAAAACCACTAAATAGAAGTTGGAATTATACATCATGCCCTGCATATGGAACAAAGCAGCATATGGAGACTATGCCTACCGCAGTTTTCAAGCATAAAAAAGCAGGAAATTATACAGGAAATTATACATATTTCAAAGAGTCTCTGCCAAGTGCTTCTGTGCTGTATCCTGTAATTCAGAGTCATGTTCATCTTTACTGTGTCATTTAAAATTCATATAGTAGAAATATAGTCAGGCCATAATCTATATAGTAAGAAAGGAAAGCTGCGTTTCCTAATTTTTCCTAAAGTTGCTTAAAATAAAAGTCCCATTAGCAGCTTTAAACTCATCTTTATCACATGGTTTAAAAAGGTAAGCTTTTTAGGTATGCTAGTGGGGACAGATTGCCTGTTTAAAATCAAATCTCTCTGAGCAAGTTAGCTTGATTCTGATAAAAATATAAAGATGGGAATAATACATCCCTTCTACTACCATGAATCTGATTTTTTTTTTCCTGTAAGATGTTTTCTATGTAATTCTAAAAATAAAAACATTTTAAAAATACCTAAAAGCATGAAATGAATCCTATCCAACCAATTCAGTAAAGGAGTATTTTATTTAGGAAAAATAGCCATTTTTGCAAAGCAACACAATTCAAATTTAAGTAAACCATATTAGCAAAACAATAAAATTCAAATTTAAGTAAAATGTTTCAATTGTGGGGACATGTTTATTAGCTCAATTTTCTCTCAGAATATAATTTTTTGGTAATTTTAATATTTTATAATTTTGTTCCACTGAGTAACACAGAACAGACATAGGTATCATAAAATTTCCTGTGAAATGTACTTTTCTTTATATGTCACCTCTCACACACAGACAGAATAAGTATTTTTGAGTAACTCTCAAAGAGAAAAGACTTATTTTTAAGCCAATTATTAACATAATAAACAAGAAAATATAAATATTGGTTTCACTATGTTCTGTTTCATCCAAATTCAGTAGCATAGACAGAAGAGTAAGGTAAATACAGAAAGAAAACTCAGAAGATTAAAATCAGAAGCAACTTACTGCATGGTCACAAGATCTGCTTAATGTGTAGTGTTAGATCAAGTTTTACTGTGAAATGGACTCTTTATGCATTTTCTGGCTGCTGGGCTAATGATGAAAGTATGTGATATCCACAGTATCACAAAAGCACCTTTTTTTTTTTTCTTTTTCTTTTTTTTGAGAGAGAGAAGTAGAAGAAGAAAACGAAGAGAGACATATGGAGCTTTCCTGTGATACTTTCAACTTTCAAAATAAACCTCAGAAAAGTGACGACAGCATTTCTGTACTGACAATTTCTGCAAGATATAAATCTAGGTAACCCCTATCTATAAGAAAGCATCTCAAAAAACTTATATATGGAGTACATAAATGGTAAAAGATTCTCAAGGTCATGGGAGATTTCTTAATTCAGGACCTGAGCTTCCTCTTTTTCCATGACAATCATAAAGGATTTTCTTCTTGCAGAGCAGCTTTCAGGCATCTCAGGAAGAAATGGTGATCTGAACAATTAGGGTTCCAATCAAATCAATTATGTATGAATCTGGCATTCACCTTTCCCAGAGGGCCAACCCAAATCAAACATTCACTTTCTTTCTGTCTCAAGAGCTAAACTTCTACCTCTTCAGCCTCCTGTATAGGAGGCTTCTGGAGGCTACTATACAGCTTCTGTGTCTAGTTTAATTACCTGCCAAGTACATTAATTTAAAATAAAAGTGTGTTATAGGCATACCAGAATGCAAATATATTGTCCTGTATGTATTTTTTCCCATTAATGTCTGTACAGACTGAAGGAAAAACTCCCTTTTGATGTGCTCCACTTGACTATGTGGTGATCAGCTCATGTATAAATAACAACAAGAGTTGCAAATGGTAGTGTTTGTGCCTCTTTATCCAGTTATCAGATTACAAAGGTTTTTATCTTCCTCAGGAAGGAAGGACACCAAGGTCTACAGAGGAGAAACATTTTAGGTTGAACAAAGACCTCAATGGGACCTCACTTTGAGTGTACTATTGTTACTTGAGTATCATGAGAGTACATCATACAAATGTTATCAGGTTATCTTATGAGGATCATGTACACACCAGCCCTGGAGTGTTGTCTCCTCTCATCTCAGTGTCTTGCAGCAGCCTGCAGTAATAACAAGGGCATTCACTCCAGTGTTTTCCCAATATATCAATTATATAACCTTTGCCAGCATTTCAGATTGGGACTGTTTCCCTGTGATGATGGCACAAGTAATTTCTTCTCATAACAGTCATGACTCATTTAGGATTCTGGGTAAAAACCGTGGATCACAGAAGTGCCGCTGTTCATTGTTTCTTCACCTAATGCTTTTTTTTTTTTTTTTTTGGCTGGGAAGAGGGCCAGGAGTTTTATGTTGATGAAAGAGTTGTCAGCTTTTTGGCAAGTTTAAGCTCTGCCTCAGGGAAAACACCTTGCTAGTGACTGTTTTGCCTGTTATGATAACGGAAAGCAGACAGGTATTTCCTTTTCTCTCAAAAGTCAAATGAATTTAGGGAGAAAAGAAAGAGAGAAAGCCAACATCATTTCTACAAGATGAAAGAAATGATGCAAGAATGCCTAGAAAGTTAGCCTATTCTATCCTCTGCTTCTGTGAACAGTGTGGGAAGTTGCTGTCTCATACCCTCCTCTTCCGCAAACCTGGAAGTGCCAGGCCTCAGAAGGGCAAGAGGAAAGACAGCCTGGAAATATCACCCTACCAAGTCTGAGAATAAATAAATAAATAAATAAATAAATAAATGTCTGAAGCTGTGTCTTGTAACGCTTGATCTTCCCACGTAAATGTTTAAAGGAAAAGTGGAGAGATTATATGTTTGGGGATTAGGATTGTGATTTGAGACAGGGATGTAACTGCTAAGCACTAAAATGGGCTGATATAAGGCTAAGGGACCCAAAAGTCATTGGCATTTGGAGGTGAGGGAGAAGCTGAAAGCTGTGCAACTTGTGAGGTACCTACCTGCTGTGTTGAGGGGACACCATGTCCTTGTTCATTTGCAATTGACAGTGCAATAGCTAAGCACTTCATACACCAAGTATAAAATTGAGAGAAAAAGGGCAAGTCAAGGAAGTTAAAAAATCAAGAGAAGAAAATTATAAAAACATCTTTCCATGAAAAAAATTTATTGATTTTCATGGGAACTTCTGTAAGTACAATTCCAAAGACTAAGCAGAAAAGATGAAAGCCTCTGGATGTCCATATGACTCTTTCTGAGGTGGTTTCCACATCCATTTTGAGAATGATGAGGGTGAGCTATCATGTTCTAGACAAATCTAATAGTGCGTCTGCAGCATACATGACAAGATAATCACTAAACAAATGAGGTACATTGAACTTTAGGGCTTGCTGAGAAGGATGGATGGTGTGAAATTCATCAGCCTTTGCCTTCTTACAGGCACATTCCTTACAATGCATGGCTCAAATCTGCACATGCCATTCGAACCTTTGGCCTTCAGATGTCACTGCTTATGCATCAGCCAGAAAGAAGAATAAGAAATCCTGTAGTATGGGAAAAATTACAAAACAGCATCTGATTGTCAGTGGAGTCAGAGACAGGGATTTCAAGGTCAAAAGTTCCTGTAACTTTATGCCATTTAACTTGTTATTAATGAGTTCTGGGCAAGAAATTGCTGAGTTTTTGGTTTTGGATTTATTTTGGGGGTGAGGGCTGGGTATAGCTTCCAGTTATCTTCTGCTGATTAATGGTATCAGATATATTTGGCTTTAATCATAATCTCTCTCCTTTCCCACTGTATTCAGTAAAATTGAAACAACCACAGGCAGTGCTATGCCAAAATACCTCACATTTTCCATCAGCTATTCAATGTGAAAGAGGATGTCTTCTAAGGTTTTATTGTAGTGATTTTGCTATATGTACACAGGTCAGCAAAGAGGAACAGATACAGTTTATCATCCTGTTTCAATTTATCATCCTGCTTCCTTATGCTAGAGCTTAACACATTGAGAGGAGGGAGAAATCAGGGACTGAGAGGGTAAGCTATTTAGAGGAAGGCTAGGGAAGGATGAAAGAGAGTACTTGCAGGAATGTATCAGAGAGAGCATTCATAGGATATCTCTGCAGCTGAAGTAACTTGAATTTATTCTTCAAATCATGGAACATATAGTATGCTGGGAGGTATAATAACAGGAACAAAGATAAGGATGACTATAATTTTTTGTATTCTTTGTTGAAATGTAAAGTGGTCCTGTAGTCATTGTGGCTGCATCGTGGTTTAGAAACTGAAAAAAAAGTAAGTCATCAAGGTGGTTTAACAATGTTGGGGAGCTAAGCACCACCACACTGCTCTTTTGATCCCATTTCTCAAAAAAACAAGGGGAGATAATAGGATGAAAAAAAAAAAAAGAATGCTTGTGAGTTGAGATCATAGAATCATCACAGAATCATAGAATGGCTTGGGTTGGAAAGGACGTTAAAGATATTTAGTTCTAATTAACCTGACATGAGCAGGGATCCCACCCACTCAATCAGGTTGCCTAGGGCCCCATCCAACCTAGACTTAAACAATTCCAGGGATGGGGCATCCACAACTTCTTGGAGCAACTTGTTCCTGTGCCTCACCACATTCACAGTGAAGAATTTTCTTCTAACATCTAATCCAAATCTCCCCTCTTGTAGCTTAAAACCATTCCCCCTTGTCCTATCATTACCTGCCCACATAAAAAGTCATTATCTTTTTCGTAAGCTTCCTTAAAGTACTGAAAGGCCTCAGTGAGGTCTCCCTAGAGCCTTCTTTTCTCCAGGCTAAACAACCCCCACTCTCTCAGCCTTTTCTCATAGGTGTTCCCGCCCTCTGATCATCTTTGTAGCCCTCCTCTGGACCCATCTAACGAGTCCACATCTTTCTTGTGCTGGGGCCCAGACACAGATGCAGTATTCCATGTGGGGCTTCTCAAGGACAGAGCAGAGGGGGACAATCACCTCCCTCCACCTGCTGGTTACAACTCTTTTGACGCAGCCCAGGGTGCAGCTGGCCTTCTGGGTGGCAAGCACCCACTGCTGGTTCATGTCGAGCTTTTCACCCACCAGAACCCTCAAGTCCTTTTCTGCAGGACTGCTCTCAATGAGTTCTTGGCCCCGTCTGTACTCCTGTCTGGGATTGCCCCAACCCAGGTACAGCTCAGGTGGCAGCTGTGTAATGGTAACTCGGAGACGGAGAGGGGTGAGAACTGAGAGAAGCGGCCCTGCAGCCCCCAAGGTGACTGAAGCAGGAGGGCAGGAGGTGCTCCAGGCACGCAGCACAAGTTCTCCTGCGGCCTGTGGAGAGGCCCCTGGTGGAGCAGGCTGTCCGCCAGCAGCCCACGGGTCCCACACGGAGCAGATCTCCACGCTGCAGTCCGTGGAGGAGCCTCTGGTGGAGCAGGTGGATGTGGCCTGGAGGAGGCTGCGGCCCATGGAGAGCCCCCGCAGGAGCAGGCCCCGGGCCGGAGCTGCAGCCCGTGGAGAGGAGCCCACGCAGGAGCAGGGGGTCTGGGGGGAGCTGCTGCCCATGGGGGACCCGTGCTGGAGCAGTTTGCTCCTGGGGGATGGAAGGTGTTTTTACTTTGCTTTTAGTTTTTAATGCTCTCGCCTGTTTTCATTTGTCAATAAATTACATTAATCTCCTTTTACTGAGTCTGTTTTGCCTGTGATGGTAATTGGTGAGTGATCTCCCTGTCCTTATCTCAGCCCATGCACCTTTTTTCATTATATTTTCTCCCCCTTTTCATTTGAGGAGGGGGAGTGAGAGAGTGGAATGATAGAGATTTGCTGCCGATCAGTGTGAAAACACCACAGTCTGGCAGTAGGTTGTGAAATGGGTGTTAAAGGAAGGAACTGAAAGAGAATTGAGACTGGATATGGAGGGACACTGCAAGGTCGTTTTGGACAGTGTAGCATGCAAACGAGAAGGACAAGTTCAAGAAATTGAGAAAAGGAGAGAGAGTGGGAAGTTCCAGAGAAGAATAATAACATTCTGAAAAATACGATGGAAGAAATGGCCTAACAGGGATCTGGGAGATCTGTAAGAAAGCTGTGAACACAGGCAACTGTGGGGAGAAGGAAAGCGCAGAGACATATCCATCAGCATTGAGGACTGCAAAGTAAAGGAGTGTGCCTGAGCAGTTGCAGAACAGAGGGGTAGCTCAGAAAGTGAGAGGAGTAAAGGACCTAAGGGAAAAAGAAGGGTAATGGATTGCCAAATTAGTAGGTCAGCCATGTGAAGGTTTATGAAGGTGATAGTGTATGTTAACAGGGCAGAATGTGTGTGGGAGAACTGGCACAGTAGCATGAAAACAGTAATGATTTGGTCTGTAGAAGAGACAGTGGAAAAGAGAAACAGACTGATATCCTTGCACACTTCTGTGGAACTAAAGAATTGAAGTTTATCCTATGGAAATCAAATTGAGAGAGCTGAATGATGGGTATTAATCAGTGGACTTTTAAGGGGATGCAGTAGCATGTATTTGGGTTGTGGTTTCTTCCCTCTTGAATTTGTTCTAATCAAAATGCATTTTAAGACTTCCATATGTTTTTATTTCTTCTAGAAGACCTCGGAAGTTAAAAACAATTATATGATTTTTCCATTGCCTGAATTACAAATGTTATGGACTGGTGGTTGACATCTTTGTAATTTGTCCTGAATATTCTTCAGTGTATTCCTACTTCTATTTCTGTCAATCTGGATTTTACTAGATGGTGCTGGGGCTTTTCTTTGTAAAATTACTCTTGTTAGAAAGTTGTGATTGTAGCTTAAACAGAATTAGAAACAGTTGAAAGAACTCATGCAAAAGACACTTTTATAATGAACTGTAGGGAAACTGCATTTAAACCAAACTCTTAGCATGATCTACTGTAAAAAGGAGACAGACATTACACAGGTAGAAATTGAATAAAAAATATTTGTATTTAAGTCCTTTTTACCCCATAGGGTAGCTTTTATTGGTATCATAGTAAAACTACCCCTTCTTTAGTAATATATCCATCTAGAATATCTGCCACTGGATATTTCTTTATTGGATCAGACATGGCCACTGGCAGCACTGGGTTTCTAAAATCTTATTTCTTTGTATTATAATAGAGATTTTAATCAGAAATGTAGAAGAGTCCCTATATCACATTTTCCTTCATGTTCTTCTGTCTGATAAACCTTCATTACAACTGTGGTACAAAAGACATGTTCCTTCATATTGTTGCAGCAGTGGCAGCCACTATACCATAAACCACATCCTGCCAATGAGGAATCAGCTCAGTATCTTCAACTGGTTTTAATTTCCTCAGAGAGATAGGGAAGCTCTTTGTTGCACTTGACATTGCATATGGATAATCTTGTTTGCTATCTGAATTGGTAATTGTTGTTAGAAGCATTTTTGGAGAATGAGGTATTTTAAGGCAGCAGAAAGGCTGGGCAATATGCTGGGGTTTTGTTGTTGTTGATGTTTTGTTTTGTTTTCCATGGTTCAGAGAGTGGAAACGTGCACACAAAACTTACTCCGTCTCTTCATCCACTGTTGCAGTTCCATTATCATTTTTTTCTTGTTTACTAGCATGCCATACAGGTCATTTTTATCTCTAGGTATGCTACCACTGCTCTTTGTGGCTCAGGCAAAAGTGGAAATCCTATTTTATTTATTTACATTTTCTTTCTTGAAGTGCTTCCAATATGGATGCTCCCAGCAATTGGATGTGATGTGGCTAATTTCTGTCTGCCACAGCAAAGCTTTTCTCACCTACTGAGAGCAGTAGGAATTTTCTAAAGAAGCTATCTCTCTCAGAGAAGTCTGTAAGAGAGGTGGAGGATCTTTAACTTTCTATAGTTGTCTTTTTCTATTTTAATTGCTAGATCATATTCCTGGTTTTTATGTCATCAGATTTTATTTATTATTTCAAGATTTCTTTTCTTATTCTTATGTGCTTTTTGTGAGCTGAAGTCCATTCAAAAATCTTGGTATTGTTCCATGAAGTAAATCTTTAGTGTTGCTTTGCATTTTGCATCAATAACAAAATATTTGTCAACTTTTTTTGCCAGTTATCATAAACACAGCCAAGTTGTCAGTTGAACACACTTTGATTCCTGTCACATTCTGTTTGCCTTTCACATACCCTAACTGTATTGTTTTGTATTTGGGATATTTTACTTATCTATCTATCTATCTACCTATCTATCTATCTATCTATCTATCTATCTGTTATCAGCACTTGTCCTTAATTAGCTTTTAAAGGTCTATATGACCAATTTATGTACAAATCTCACAGTGATCACTGTCAGCATGTTGTCTTTTAGAACATTTGGAATATTTGTAGGAATATGCGGTAATATTACAATTGCATTCATTTTTTATATACTCAAAAGCCAATAATGTTGCAAGAAAAACATATATTTCCAAGTCAGTATCTTACTGTATACTCTCATAGTGAGGCAGAATATCCTAGCAAAAACCATTCTACAATCTTCAACACTCTATTGGCAGAATGAAGACATATGAAGTGAAAGATATGATGTCTCAGAAGTATCCATGTGCGACATTAACTGAAAAAGAAGAGACCAAAAGCATCATTTATGTCCTCAGACCTTATAATATCAAGGATGAAAATGCCAAAATAATTTTATGATGCAAAGATTTAGCTTTGCAGAGGAAGGACTATTAGGTTATCTCTGGGCATATAAATTGGCAATCCCTTATGAGATCATTTGAACATAAGTCTGTGTATGTGTTATCGACTTCCTTAATAACCAAGCTGGTAAAAATTCAGGTTTGTATTGTGTTATGTACAACAGAAAAATTAGCTAGTTTGGCTCCATTTTCTTCATCACTGAGCTTACGTTCCAAAATCTGAAATGTGAAAAATGGGAAATGGGAAAGTGATGGTTGTTTGTTTCCCGTCTTTTCTTTTTTTTTTTTTAATATATTTATTGAAAAATCTAAATACTATTAGCATGGATATGAACTGCAAATTGAACAGTGATATTTTATAAAATATTTAAATGTGAGTTGACACACTAAGGGATGGAATATATTAAAAATGATTACAGAGATATACTGCACATACATTGCTTAATATTGCACCTCATTTTTCTATTGAACTAACAAACACTGGGCTTCATTTTTGTGATATCTTTATAGTACTTCTGATAACTTTGGGATAATAATATAATTCCTGTTTTTTTTTGGTATTTATTATTATTATTATTATTACAATCATTATTATCATTTATATATTTCATTTAGTATTTCCACATCTGCTATTTGCAGTTTCTTGGACTTCTTTATGATTTATATTTTTTTTAAAAAAAAAATTTTTCTGCGTTTCCTTTAAGCCTTTTCTTTGTCCAGTAAAAAAGGTTGAATGTGAGCAAGAGTCTGAGACATTAAAGTTATGACTATACTAAAACAAGTAGGTTAAGAGCACATATCCAAGCACTGGTGTATTATTGTCCATACTGCTTAACTGATAACAACATTCCTGACAGTTTTAGCCTGTAACAATTGCCAGTGTCTCAGCCAAATGTCTGGGATCAGTTCAGAAGCCATCACTAATCCAGGACTGCTTGCCATATGTAAGACAGAAGTAATATGGACAAATTCACTCTCTGGAGCAGAGCTTGGGCCCTGGCCCTCTTCAGTTTACTAATACAGACACAAATAAAGTGTTGGAGAAGAAAATTCAGTAGCAAGATGTCACGCTGGTGGAATAGCAGATGAGGTTGCTATGGAAGCAGTCTTTACCAAATTTTATTTATGTTATTTCCAGCCCTCAATACAGTAAATCCCTATTTAGTATGATTTTAGAGAATATTGTAATAATCAAGTCAGTTTTTTGAAATGATTTCTGAGATGTCTTTACATTTCCTTTTCTAAACAGATCTATATAGAATTTGGAAAGCTAGGATATAGTCATAGCTACTCTTTTACTTACGGAATTTATTTGTATGTCTCAAAATGTTTTTTATTTGTTTGTTTGTTTGCTTGCTTCTCCTCTATTTGTTTTATGCCATTGCATCCTACCTGGATCTTTTCTTTAAGGATTGACTATCCTGACAAAGCATTTTAAACAATGTCAGAAATGTCAGAGTGACAGAAAATGTAAAGAAGTTGTAATGGTAAGCCCAACCAGTTTTGTAACTTTTCGGCAGAGGTTAATCTCAGATAAGTCAATGAAGAAGATATATAAATCTATATAAAGACTAATATTTGAGCCAGGGAACCTCCATTATTTTTTGCAGCCAATATACAGAATAACAACTTTTAGGGTAGTATTCATGAGTTCTCTTTAGACATCTCCATTAGGGTGAGAAACTATATTCTGGTTTGATGTAAAATAACCCTTTCTCTCCAGCGACTGTAAAGAAAGCCACCAATCAGTCTCACAGATATACATTATTTATTACCTGGTTAAATTTTTGGTCAAATGGTCATGCCTACCTGCTAACTATCCCACACTTTACCAGAAGGTCTAATGAACTCCTAAAATTATTTTTTGTGATTTCTGAGTTCCTGTTTAAGGAAGAAGAATGAGGCTATGAGTTGGGCTGCACGTGACCCAAATATTTAAGACCTGCAATACATAAGGAGCTATTTCTGTGACATATTGGTAAGAAGGAATAGCTGAATAAGCAAGCTTCTTAAATACAACTTACTTGAACTAATTTATATTCCTTGGTTGCACTTACAGATTACTTAAAAAAAAAATAAATTCAATTACAAATCTGGGATATTTCAATCAGTGAAATCATGCAATGCCCATAAAAAAGAATGTAAAGCCAAGAGAGATCAGGTGAGTTCATTGGGTTTAATGGGTTCCTAGAATTTGTCTCTCCAGTGTATGTTATTCTGAGGAGCTTTCCAGAATGAACCAGTGAGGAAATATCTTGATTTATGTCTAAGTATTCCATTGTGTGATTATTTTATTTATGTATTTATTGTATTTATTGCATTTATTTATTTATTTAATGATAGCAGCAAAATTTTGTAGTAAGTCTTTTGTGGGTGGGGATTTTCTGAGATTTATGAAGCTGTTCTGTAAACAGACTTTATTTTTTTGTTTGTTTTTCTTGGAAATGATTTTGAGAGGACCTAAAGATTCTTAAATTTCATGAAGGCACTTAATATCTTTTCACAGAAATAAATTACAGGGAAGTAGAGAAGTCAGTCTTGACTGTACACCGTTCATATTCATACAGACAAAATTCTCCACAAAACAAATGAGCATGGATGAAAGAAAGCATGAAGCACCCTTTTTCACTTAATCCACCTCATGTTTGCTCTATACTAGTTTCCTTGATTTGCTTTTTTGCTTTAAGAAAAGTGATCCATGCAGAGTGTTTTGGGGATTAGAACACCCTGAATCATCTCTAATTATTGCCTCATTTTTCACTATTTCCTCTTAAACTAAAACATCTTAGTGTGTTTACAAAACTGCCAGATTTTATATTTGATTTTTGTGGAACTCAGCATTTCTAGTCTTAGCCTAATTAACCCTATTTTTTTCAAAAATGTTTCATAAGTAGATCCAGCTTGTCAAATAGAAGTTCTAACTCAAGTATAAATTAAAGATGAAGGAAAGAAACTTGCTTCAGAAGTGAACTAGAATTGATAGGATGGAACAGGATATGTTGTTGTTGGTGGTGGTGGTTCATTGTTGCTGGTGTCATCCTAAAAAATAGCTTGATCTGTCAAAATCTGTTGAAAAGTAGCCCCAAATATCTACATTTTATGCCAGTGCTGTAATCTTTCTGAAACTTAACAATAGACCAATCTGAGAGAAGACTATATAATGCATATATATATATAAATGTAAGGAGGGGACAGTAGGTGATGTTGGCTGGACTCTATATTCAGTTCTGTGCCATTCTTCAGGGAGTCTACACAACATTTGTGGATGAAATTAGGATAATTAATTCTGCCTATCTCTGCTTTCTGCATATTCTCAAAACTAGTGTTTTTTTCATTAAACTGAACTAGAAATCATATGCTGAGCTATAAAAATATTCCGCATTACCAAACCACTGTCTGTTTAGACACAGTCCTCGTACAATCTTATGTGTTGTTTGTTTTCTTTTATTGGTGGAGAAGGTGAAGAGGGAACTTTTTTTTTTTTTTTTTTTTTGATTGGTTGGTTCATAGAATCATAGAATCATTAGGACTGGAAAAGACCTCCAAGACCATCTGGTCCAACTATCCCTCTACCACAAATACCCCCCACTAAACCATGTCCCCAAGACATGGTTGGTTGGTTGTTTTGTTGTTGTTATTTGTTTTTGTTTGTTTGCTTGTTTTGTTTTGTTTTGTTTCATTTTAAACCAGCATAATAGTACAAAAGTTCTCATTGTGGAACAGGTTAGAGAGAAGTGGTAGGAAGCTGTGATTTTTTTCTGTCTCTCTTGCAACGGGAAAAGTAAGATAGGAATGACATTTGGGGAACTTGTTCTGCCTGAATGGTATCCTCAAAAGAAGAGAGCTTAGGACATCAGTAACTACAGCTATAAAGGAAGGGCTTCATGATACGAACGTGTTTGCAGCTGATGTTGCCCAGTCTGTGGATGGGACTACAGTGACAACCAATTCTGAACTACCAGCAAAAGACCTTGTGAATTTAATGCTGACCTGGTTGGGATTAGTCCTACAGCTCACTTCATCCTTGAAATAGGATGAGGAGTTCTCTGAAGATGAACCCTCGGTATATTACACCATTACTGTGAGAGAACAACACATCTAATTTTATTTCATTTTTATTTATTTATTAATTTGTTTGGATAATTTGGCCACAAAAGGAAGTCTCAAGGGGGGAATCTCTTTTATTTTCTCACATAAAACCACCATATGCCTGTTGCTATAACAGCCTGACTACCTCAGCCCTTCACACGTGAGCCACACAAACACAAAAGTGTGTCACTAGATTGCCAATCTGATTTCATTCAGCTTCATCCCCTTTGTCATCACAACACAATGCATTCTGTAGTCCTTAGTGCCGGTATGTAAAAAAGATTCAGAGAGTTACTCATGCTTCAAAATTTGCTTTGAAGTCATTATTTAAAATTGAATCCCTGTGGTGGTTTTACCGTGCTAGGCAGCTGAACACCACAACCGCTCTCTCACTCCCCCTCCTTAGATGAGGAGGGGAAGAAGTAAAGGAAAGAACAACTCACGGGTTGAGATAAGGATAATTTAATTAAAGGAAAAAAAATAATAATTATTGAGGAAAGATTATTATTAATCAAACAATTTAACTAAAGGGGAAAAAAAGGAAAGGGGAAAAGGGAGGGGAAAGGGAAAACTAAACAAAACAAGTAAAGGCTATGTGGAAGTGCAGAGGAAAGAAATTACTCTCTGCTTCCCACAAATGAGCGATGCTTGACCACGTCCTTGAAGCAGGGCCTCAACACACTTAGCCAGTGCTCAGGAGGAGGACAGACGTTTTCACAATGAGAGCCCACCCCTCCCCTCTTCCTCCTTTTTCCACCTTTTATTGCTGAGTGTGACATCATATGGTATGCAATATCCCTTTGGTTGGTTTAGGTCAGCTGCCCTGGTGATGTTTCTTTTTTGCTTTTTTGCCCACCCCCTAGGAGGGTTAGAGAGAGTCCTGATGCTGTGCCAGCACTGCTCAGCAGCAGACACAACACTGGTGTGATACCACTGCTGGTCTAGCTACAAGTGCAGAGCACAGCACTGTATGGGCTGCTGCAGGGAAAGTTAATATCCCAGCCCAGTAGTACAATCCCTTAAGGTCTGTTTTTTTTTTTTTTTTTTTTTTTTTTCCAGGAGAAAACAAAGAGTTTTATAAAGCAACTTCTACAAAGTGACTCTTCCATTTTTCTCTCTTATTCTATCCTTTGTAACTTCTTTGACTTTTCAATCTTTTAAAAAATTGGTGTTTGCAGCAATTCTAGCTATCTTAAAAGTGATTATAACTGGCTATGAATAAAGTTTTTAGAAATAATTTTGAAAGGGAATTAAAAGGATTTATAATTAAAAATATTTCCCTTTGTTAACAAAATAAAAAGAAAAAGCATTCTAATTTTCCTAAATCATCTTTTTAAAGTTTTCTTATCAACTAGGGGTTTTGAAGTATAATCCACAGTAAATGTATTCATGAAAGCAATTCAATAATAGATTCTGGAAAGCTAGTCAGATACATATATATGCCCCTAAACTGAATACCACTGAGTGATGTCTTTTACTGCTGGCAACATATTTATCCATGATTGTCCTGTCTTTGTTAGATTTTAATTGTTTCTGTTAATTTTTTTTCTAGTCTGTGTTTTTTGCCAGAGGCTGATCAGCTGATTTTCTTCAATTTTCTTATTTTCTTCACTCCTTTTTTTTTTTTTTTTTTTTTTTGGAAGGAGGGTGAGGAATGTATTTTTTCAGGAAAGATAAAATAATTCAGCCATTATTCAGAATCAAAATTTTGAGTGAGATTCCCAGAAACTTTCCAGTTCCTTCTTAATGTGTGAGCACAAGCCAACAATTTGGGACTGACTTTGCTCAGTAACAAAGCCAAATTTACTGTAGGAAAAATGTATGAGGCTTAGTCTTCCCTTTTGCTTTGGTTTCCACAAAAATAATTAAAAACGATTTCACTTTTTTTTTTTTCCTTTAACATTTAAAAAAAGTAGTTAAAACTTTCTTTTTTCAAGGAACTAAAGTTAGCTATAATTTCTATCGTCATTTATTACTTTCTTTCCTTCTGGTTCATGGTGAGAGGAAAATGAAAGTTGTATGGATTCTTTTCATCAGATACAATTTCCTTTCTATAATTGAGTGAACAGGAAAGTTTAGCTTATGGAGTATTGTATCATAAGGACTATAAAATACGTTCAATTAAACAATAAATATATGTTTACCTTTGACAGGATTAGAATCTCAGAATATTTTTCAGGACTTCATAGATACAATCAGGAATCCTAGGTGTGTGAAGCCCACACTTCCAAGCTACCATCTAGCTCTCTCAAACCAGGCATGAGGTGAGACCAGCTCAGGCCAAGCTCATTGGTTCTGATTTCACTGAAGACTGCTGTTACTGTTGTCACAAGGACCACATTGTTCAATTCTCTACCCATGTCTGGAATCTGCGAATGGATAGCCCCATTCTTTCTTGATCTTGCACAGGAAGTTACACAGTCAAGAGGATTTCTCCTAGGACAATTGCATTTGAAATAACGTTTGGTAGCTTTATGGGTGACTACAGGCTCTATTTGCTAATACTTACAGAACAATCTATTTTGACGTACATTGAGAAGAAAGGGATAAGAGAAGCTGCTAAGACCACCTGAGACTACTTCTCCTGTGGCTTTGCTGTCCTTGACCTGCTAGTCAGCATGCCTGGTCTCTCTCCAGTGCCAGGCCTTACAGCAGGATTCCTCAGCAGTCACAGATTTTATGCCTTGAAATGGAGGTAATGCAATCTATTATGACAGATGAGGGATGAAAACACATGCTTTCCCCAGCTAGTCATACTGGAAAAAAGCACAAATGTTTGTTATGCAACCAAAAAGCTGTGGTTACTTTTTCAAAAATGCTTTTTATTCCTGAGACCATGGAGTGCTGTTAGGCTGTGGTAGC
Organism: Anser brachyrhynchus; assembly: GCF_964034855.1. Classification (NCBI taxonomy): domain Eukaryota; kingdom Metazoa; phylum Chordata; class Aves; order Anseriformes; family Anatidae; genus Anser; species Anser brachyrhynchus. The sequence goes on from NC_137694.1 coordinate 196,307,069, forward strand.
CCTCTGCTAATTTCCTATAAATATTCTTGTATGAAGCTTGGAAATAATGCAAAGTAGCATGAGAAGTATTAGTTTCCATAGAAAACCCAACAAAGTCCTGAGCGGGACAGGAGGCTTTATTTCAAACCCTTGATCTGAATCAGGCAAAGTAGGTATTACCCCTGTCAGCTCTGTCTCCCAGGGAAGTTGCCTAACTGCTAGACTGTAGGGTTTGAGAGAGGTACCACCACTATCACTTAATACTTCTGTGAGTGATTCCCAGAGTTCTTTTGTGATTCCAGAATCAAAGCATTTAGGAAAAATAAGTTTTATATTAATGACTTTAAATATTTATGATTTATGGAGTTTAGCAATCCCATAACCCTGACACCCTCTAGTAGGAGCAACAAATGGAAAATATGACTTATCACAATAGGCATTGTTATTGTTGCCAATCCAAGAGGATTATCTTCAAGTCTATGACAAATGAGCAAACAGAAGGTGGCAGCAATTAAAAGGAGCCTCAGAAGTAGGAAATAATGGAAGACCTGGGTAATGAAAGGGAAGTCACAAGAGAGGCAGTTGGATTACACTGTCATTTCACTGAAAAAACTTCCAAACTAATTCTATCTCACTGATAGTTTTGAACCAATAAGAATTCCTTGTTCAGATGCCTTGTTTAGGATTTAGGACCCCCTAAACATTTAAAATTCACCCATCCTTATTGGTATTTTTTGGGGTATTTAAATTGATTGTTTTCCTGAGGCTGAAGTTTGCAAGCCAAAAATAACACAGTATGAAGCTTCTTTGTTCTGCTGGAGAAATTCCACATGTTGGGGTCCTCCACCTTTGTTTAGGACTGGTTTAGTGCTGTCATTGCTATTCCCGCTGCTACACACACTCACACACACACAGACACAAAGCAAAATGTTTGAAATCAGCTTTTTGCAAGATAAACAAAGGTTGCAGTAGGCAATTGAGCCTTGTCCATGGACTTTGAGTGAGTAATTATGCAGCCAGTTATTCCTTCTAATTTGGACATCTCAGAAGGAACAGGGAGGAACTTCATTATGGTTTTCTTGTTCCAGAAGAGTAAGTCAGTTGCAACAGGCTCAGATCTGTTGATATCGGTGTTTCTGGCAATCAGGGCTTCAGGATTTTTGACATATCTTGCTGTTTTCTTTTTATTTTCTTTTATTTTTCAGACAGACATCAACCTCACACTGACAGAGAAAACTGGTGAATGGAATTTGTCTGTGCATTCATTGCCTTTGTGAATTTCCAGCATTGCATCTGTCCACAAAGTCCGTAGGTTTCCTTATCATTGGTGGCCTGGCAAATATTTCACTGCACCGAGGTCAACATACTTGAAGATGTTATTTTTAAATTTCTCTACCTCCTAAACTAAGCAATGCTATAGAAAGAAAAGTTATTCCTACTATCTATTTATTTATTTATTTATTCCTTCAAGGGATATAGTGTTTGTCATAAATGTAGTGCAGGTTATAGGTGTATTAAATCTACATTATATGAAAAGTTGAAAGAAAGGTTTTTTATACAAAATTTTCACTCAAAAACAACAAAAACAATGAAATAACAACAAAAAAGAAATATTTCAGGTCTTCTTTAACAGGGAATTAAACATGTATCCAAGAAGATATCTAAAGGTGATAAGAGTTCATAACCGTAGCCGTATAGCTGTTTTTGGATCTCAGGATCTGAAGGCTCTTTGTTACTATTCTCCTGTCTCTAGAAGATGGGTAGGACTTTCCAATGAAGTTCCACAGCAGGATATGTCTGGTTTTGAGTGTCTGACCCTTCTGTTCAAAGAGTAAGGGGAGAAGTATCTCAAGGGATGTAGGAAATATGGTAGTGTGCAGGCTTTTCATAGACTTGTACTCTGAGTCCAAGTCAAGTTCATGACTTGAACATTCTGTTAATCCCTAAAGTATCTTTGCCCCTAGAAGACCTGTGAGAAGTTGTTACTGGATTAAGGGGACAAGCTCTTGTTTTATATTGCAGCTTCGGAGGCCTAATTACAACTAAATTCAATCTGAGCCAAGTCTTTAAAAACGGTGCATGAAATTTAAAGAGTCATAAGATATTAATATAAAGGGTGACTTGAAAGGCCATCTGTCCCTCCCAAGGCAGTAGGTAAATCTTGTCTATGATCTTCCCCATCATCAAGCATTTGCATTTCAAAAGAGAGCACCATAGTACCTACCATTTGTGAACGCTCTTCTCTTTCTGCTGCAGTGGCAGAGAAATTATGTAGGGAATTCTGATGAAACAACGACGAATTACATTCAGAATGCTGTTTCTTTACTGACTATATCTTTTTATGGCCAATATCAAGGCTGAGTTGCAAGTATACCCTGATGCAGAACCTTTACATGGTTATTATTATCTTCTTGCATTTTGCCTGACAAATTTGCTATGACCTTACAAACTAAGGCAGCTGTCTGTCGTTTGTATTTCACATATCACCATCAATTTACATAGGACTAGGTAGCTTGCTCTTCTCCAGTTAGGAATAAATGAAAGACACAGCAAAATTCCTCTTGATTTATTCTTTGTAGAGTTGCTACTCCAGATGATAGTGATGATATGATTATTTCTTGTAAGCCATTAACTAGACATTCCAGGCTCATAAGTTTGTCTTTTGCTATCACATGATTTGGAATCAAGGCATGCTTCTTGTGCTGCTCTAGCAAATCATGTCTTTTGCGTGGGATGGGATACAGGAGGGTTAATATGGTAGAATCACTTTGTGAATGTTTAGCTATCTGTGTGAACCTGGTACTTTAAGGATTTTTTTTATAAATATATTTTAAATATATTTTAAATATATATATAAATATATATATTTATAATATATATATAATATATAAATATATAATTTATAAATTTAAAATAAATATTATATATATATATATTAAATATATTTTAAAAACAAGCAAAGTAAAAGGAACTGTCAATATCTCTAGGGCCACAAAGATGATACGGGGCCTGGAGCATCTTCCCTATGAAGAAAGGCTGAGAGACCTGGGTCTGTTCAGCCTGGAGAAAAGAAGACTGAGAGGGGATCTCATCAATGTGTATAAATACCTGAGGTGTGGGAGACAGAGGGATTTGGCCAACCTCTTTTCAGTGGTTTGTGGGGACAGGACAAGGGGTAATGGCCACAAGATAGAGCACAGGAAGTTCCGCACCAACATGTGAAAGAACTTCTTCACGGTGAGGGTGACAGAGCACTGGGACAGGCTGCCCAGGGAGGTTGTGGGGTCTCCTTCTCTGGAGATATTCAAGGCCCGTCTGGACACCTACCTGGGCATCCTGCTCTAAGGAACCTGCTTTGGCAGGGGGGTTGGACCCGATAATCTTTCGAGGTCCCTTCCAACCCCTTCAATTCTGTGATTCTGTGATTCTGTGATCTTTAGAAACCTCTCATAAATTTTCTAAGCACAACAGCCATAAGCTGTCCTTCAGCTTAATGAATGAAAGAATAAAATCATGCCATGTCAGTAAATTTCATAAACATTTTATCTTTTCTTGAGGTGCATTTCTGAGAGATACAAGTTCTGTGCAAGTTCCAAGAAAAGGATGCATCTGATGAATATTTTGTCACATTCCCACATCCTCTAAAAAAACTTTACAACTTCACTGGAAAGTTCCACTATGATAACATACAGGATAGAATTGTTTGTGCTAGGAAAGACCAATACATCTCAGAGACTCTTCAACTTCATGCTGAAAAAAACGTTACAGCATATATCTGAAATAAGCAACTGAAATCCAAATAAACCCACAGGCAAAGTCTAAACAGCAGGCATTGATGTGAGCACCCACTGACTTCCCAAGCAGTCCAACAGAAATACCCAAAGTGCCTAGTTCAGATATACCTTTAGGCACCCACATGATGAATGACTGGCTGAGATCTCCATGTGTGGCAATGTCACAGAGGGTTTTAGATATGTGCTGCTCAGTGGGCCACCGCTAGTGGAACTGAGAGTGCCAACTGCAGGGCTCAACTGCTAACATTATTGTTATTGCTAATGAAACATTGAGGCTGCACTACATCAACAAAGCAATATAGAAATATGATAATTGTCTCTAGAGTTCTATAAAACGAACTAGTACAAGCCAAAAGTTCAGAATGTTTAACTGAAAGTAAGGGAGAAGTGAATATAAGCTTTCATTCCCTTAATATAATAAAGGGAAAATCCTAGGAGGTGGTGTTTTTAATTTTGTAAATCTTATTTAATCTTCCTAGGCCTACCCTTCATTTCCACAAATTAGAATTAAAGATAGTTAAAATTTGGATTTATCTTCATTTGTTTGAGGTGGATTGCTTTGTCTATGGCTAGGAAGGAATGTAAGACATAAAAGTGTGATGTTTCCCCAAATTTAAATGAAATATAGTGGATATACACATGGGTTTGTTGATTTTTAATTTAATATACGTGATTTTAGTACTGAAATCAGGTTTAGAATTTTAAAAAGTGTTCCCCCAGATACTTCTACAAGACAATGAAAAATCATTTACAAACAAAAAATAGTTCAAAATGAGCTTCAGAACTGAAAAAGGACACCTGGAAAGTGATAGACACTTATTGCCATGGCTATATAATTAAAACAGTCACAAAAGTAAAGATTTCTACATAAATTTATACTAAAGACTTTGTGATTTATTTGGCTTATGATTAAAATGCATTTCAACATCTCTGGAAAACTCAGTATAGAAATATCCTACAGAAGGAATGATAACTGCATACAAAATAATTGTAACAGTAGGTATATGCCTTTTATCCTGAATAAATCTAGATAGCTTTGCCAAATAAAAAGATAAATAAAGACAACACTCAGTATTAATCCCAAATAAGATCAAAATATAAATTTGGATAAGCTAAGTCCAATAGTCCATAGTAGAGTTTTTCTAGGACACACTAACTCTTGTAAAGAAAAGTCCTTGCTGATAACTTTAATTATCTGGTACTGAACTATATAGGAGATACAAAATAACATGTCCAGCTCTAGGCAGCTCTGGTCGCTAAAAACTACATGGGGTGAAATCACTCTTCAAAATCTCATGAGGAAGGAATCACCTAATATCCTATGTTTCCCAGATGCCTTAAATGGTGACTTTTTGCTCCCGGTTGCTGTTGGATTGTATGGATAGCAGCGTGCCACTTTTTCTCAAGAGCTTTCTCACAAAGTAAGACCTTTGTAATGAAATTGTATAGACTCATGAAAATTGTTTGTGTTTGGACGTGGGAATGATATTTTGGTAAGGGCAACAGATGTTGCACTTATAAGGGTAAAATGAACTTTGTACACATAAGAAAATAAAGATATGAGTTGAACTGAATTTCAGACAAACATGAATTAGATTCACTCTTTTAACTGAAATGGAGAGCAGCTAAGTCTCGAAAAAAAAATAAAGAAAAAGAGAAAAAATAAGGTTTGCCTCACAATATTAAATACCTTTTTTTACCGTTATGTTTCTCTTTCAGACAGACTTTCTCTTTTCTTCATGGCATAAATTGTACTTGGTGAGCCACCTTTAGAGTAAAGTTCTGGTGTGGCAAAACTTCCTACTAACAGAGTAAATTTCTAAGCAATCTCAGCCTGCCCCAGTATTTCACTTCACAGGAAATCTGGAAACAATTGTTCAATTGTTCTTTTGCCTAAATTCCCTCCAATAAAATAAAATAAAATGATAAAATAAAATTCCAGAGTTCCTTTCCAAGTCATCCTCAGCTGCTCTGATGCCTTTTCCCATGAGTCTTGCCCTGCATTAGCTTCTGTCTGTCAGGGGTGAAGCTGTCTGGACTTGGCCATCAGCATGGTTAAACAGTAGTTCCTTCAAGCCATATTGGGAAGCATCACAAAGTCAAGCTTATGGTGTCTCAGCAGACAGATCTGCATCACCTTACCAGCCCTCAGTGTCTATTACTCTGCTGTAGGTTTTAATTGCACAGAGGAAAGATGCTGAATGATTACAGTCCAGTAAGAGCAGCTAATTAAATATTTACTAGGGAAATGTTTGCATGCAGTTCACCTCCAAGAAGATCTGATTTCACATACCTGTCATGTATATTCTCATCTGAATGAGCAGTTGACTTAAAGATAAAAATCCCCATGCAGCAAGAAAAGATTATGTCTGTACATCCAAAGACAAATTCATCACCTTGACTCTTGTAAACATTACTGGACTTTCCTGACATTTCTGGTTGACTAGAAATTTATTTTATTATACATTTAAAGACAACACTTATGTGCATTTTCTTTCAAAATGTTAATATCCAAAAAATGTTCTGTTAGTCAAAAGTCATTCACTTCATTCACTGTGTTGCTCTTTCATACTGTTTGAAATCAGTATTCAGTTCACAGTGTGGTATTTAGTCATAATAGACTGAAACACAAAACCAGAGTAGATTAAAATATTGCTGTTTTCGAAGTTTAATAAGTCCTTCACACTTTCACATAAAAGTCCAAAATGTTTTCCTGTCCTTAAATAAAAATCTTCAATAAAATCCTAAACCTGCTAACTCTGTCTCTGAAAATAGCAGTGGCATAGAAACATTTATTAGATAGAAATCTTTGCAGGATGTGTTTCTAAGAAAGCTGGGATTAAATATACAGAGGGTAAATTATACTACCTAAAACTCCTTTGAGGTCATGATTATGAGGCACTCTGTTCCCCAGGAATAAAAAGGAGATATTGCCTCCCTCAGTGCTTTACTTGTCTAAAATATAAAAGGGTAATTTTGTTTTTTGATGACTTTTCAACCACACAATGGTTATATTAAGAAAACACAGATCTAGAAAAAATAGTTTCCACATTGGATTCACCACGGTACCCTGCTCTGCATAAATGAGGCTTTTGTGGAAAATGGAAAGTTTATAGCTTCGTTTGCCCTAGGGTGGTCATTCACCAGATGAAACCATCTCTGTCTAAATACGACCTCTGATTCCATGCTGTATGAAGTCAGTGACCATGGCACATGTGGGATTAGATGTTGACTTCTTTAACTGACCTGTGTTGAAGTGTTTGAAATTCAAATTTACATGGTTCTTCTCTGTAAATGCAGTTGAGGGGTTTCAGTTTGCAAGGTAGAAAGTGCAATAGTGACTCTGAAAACTGAAGATAAAAAATACTGTAAACAATGAAGCAGTTGGTTTGTAAGACAGAAAGTCAGCATTTCTTTAAATAACTGGTAGTCTCATAAATATTGATATTTTTTGAATCTTTCATAATATCAGGTGATTTATAAACATTCATTCAAAATTTACTATTCCTGGTTAGCATCTAAGTATATTACTAAGATTAGATGCTATAACGTACAATTCCTGTATTGCTTCTGAAGCAGGTTATGATCCTGCAGTCAGAACAGTTTATTGGTTTATATTTCTTAATATCGTGTTTTCATCATATTCTGATGATGTCTCATTCCTTTCCCAGTTATTGGCTAAGAGCAGGAGAACAGTGAAAATTAGCAGGCTGTGAACTATCAGATGTGGAACTGGCTGATGTGACCAGGACACTGGCATGTAACAACAATGAAATTGTGGAGATGAAGGTCCCAAAGGGAGTGAGGAAGGCTGGAGCAGATTGGTTACCCTGGAATTCAGGCAAGAAAACTTTAGCTGAATCAGGGAACTGGTAGGCGGGATCCCATGGAAAGTATTTCAGAGGGGTAAAATTGCTCATAAAAGCTGATAGTCCATGACAGCGTAGTCCAAGAGCAAGAATGGTCTGTCCCAATACTCAGGAAAACAAGTAGATATATCAGGATACTGGTATAACTAAGCAGAGAGTTTATGATAGAGCAGCATACAGAAGGGGAACCAGGGACACACGAGGAATTTAGAAATACTGTTTTGACATGCAGGGTTGCTGTTAGGAAAGCGAAAGCTCACCTGGAGGAGCAGCAACAGCAACTGGAAAAGCTACTACTGCTGTTTTAGTGGGAATAAGCTGAACAAGTGGGATCTGTAGCTGGACAAAGTGATTATTTAGTGAGAGTTGAACACAGATTAGATTAAGGTACTTGATGCCTTCTGTGCCTCAGGCTTCATCAGCAAGTTCTCCTGGGCTTCTGCTTTGTCACAGGAGTCAGAGAAGTGGATTAAAAACAACTGTGGCTGACGGTCTGGTAAGGGAGAAATCACGGCACACGGAATTTTTGTGGATGGAAGGCACAGCACACAGAATTTTTGTGGATGGAAGGCACCTCTGTAGATGGTCTACTCCAATTTCCCTCCTCAAAGTATAGTCACCTACAGGAGGTTTCTTTGAGCAGCTGGATTTTGAATATCTACCAGGATAGAAATTCTGCAAACCTCTCTGGGCAACCTGTTCCAGTGTTTGAAAATCCTAACTGTGAGAAGAAAAAACAAAACAAACAAACAAACAAACAAAAAAACCACTTTTGTTTGTTTATTTTCCTGTATTTCAGTTGTGCTGATTGCTTCTTGCCCTGTCACTGGACATCACTGAAGAGAATCTGCCTCTGGCACTGGCATGAGTAGTCCAAGGAGGTTGTGAAACCTCTCTCTTTGGAGGTTTCAAACCCCAACTGGATGAAGCCTTGAGCAGCCTGGTCTGACCTCAGAGCATTTGTGACCTCTTGTGAGCAGGAGGCTGGACTGGAAATCTGCCCTTCCTCCCAGTCTGAGCTATCCTGTTTACCTACACTAAACAAATGTTTCTCATCATTCAGCAGAATGGGTCAAACGCAGTTGCTGCAATAGTTATTGGGATAATTGCTTCATGCCTTCATCTGTGGCTTTCAGAGATTGTTTCCTGTTAGAGTCATTAAAGTTTCTGATTTTCTAGATGGGAATGATAGCTGGAATGACCTTTTAATGTGTTCAACTGACCTATTACTTTAAGTATTTCTGCAGTGATATAAGCATTTCCCCAATTACTTTTCCATCTCCCTGAGCTATATACAATATAACTATGTGCTTAATAGTATGAAAAATGTACCTATAACTTTTTAAGTGTGTTTTTTTTTGTTTGTATTAAATGTATTTTTATGATTCCATCATCTCCTTATACATTTCCCATTACATAGTATTTTGATATTTTGAAACCATCTGAGAGGCTGCCCCTCATCTTAAATATTTTGTGGTACCTACAAGTCTTGCTTCCATAGCAGCAGTTTCTGATTTGGATAAAACATTAAAAATTCACTTTATTTTTTCCTCCTTCTAATGCTGCAGTATATATAGTTTGAAAAATACATGCTCTTTACTGTGCCCGTGTGAAACCGCTGATGAAGGAAAATTAAATCAGAGTTTTACATTTTATTCTGCACTCGTGCTAGTGAGTCTCACAGCCTAAATCTAACATCTTTGAAACTTTTGTCAGCTAGGGATTTTTTTGCATGCTGCTCAGTATTTACACTCTTCTCAGTAATGAAGACAAAGGTGTTTACAGTGTTGACACTTGGAGATTAATTTCAGAAGACCAGTTAGAGTATTAGGATTCAGAATACATACTCAGGTTACCACTCAACAGTATCATGCACTAACAGTCTGTGAACACCAACAACTTGATACATCCCATATCAAACGCAAGATAACTTAACCTTCTTTCATTCACAGCTAAGATGCACTGATTTAGCCCTCTTGTCTTACATGGTCATCCAGAGATTAAAATGGACCAGAAGAGTCACCACAGAATGCATAAATAATAACTTCTTATGCAATAGTATCTAATTGTTTGGCATAGCAATTTGCAGAGAGCACAGCACTTAACTGTGTTCTTTCCTTTTCTGAACATGTGCACTAGATCCTGAGTGTGGAAGCTTTGAAAACATAATTTAGAGTTCTACTTATTTCATTAGCATGAAATCTCTTTGAATTAATTTGGTTTGACTTGGTTCATGGCAATCTGACAGGTCACAGTTTTCATTTATAGTAATGGCAGTCTGTCTCCTCCATTTTGTGTGCCTTGTGCTAGAATTTTCACTACTCGTTATGACAGAATTTGACTAGTCACTAGGAGGTAATACAAATAGTTCACATGTGCACACAAAATCACATGTAAATTGTATTAATGTAAACAAACAAAAATCCCTATGATTCAAATAAGAAAAATGTAAACAGCCTTGAAAATTATGTATGGGACATTTCCCAATTAGGATATGATCAATGGTGTGGTAAACCCTTCCTCCTCATAGGCAAAACTCAGTAACATGTTTTGTTCATTGTTGTCTTTCAATGATGAAACGGATGAAAATAGTTCAAGAGAACATTTATGTAACACCATGTCTTCTGAACACTGTCAGTTTGTTCCCCCCAATTTATAAACTGTAATTCTGACATGCACATGCAGATTGTGGGCACAATGATTCATCGGTGCAAGGATGAAGAATGAATCATCTCAAAATGATCATGGAGGAGGTGGATACAGTGGTACAGGAGGGCACACCAAAGGCAGCATGCTGTACCATCTGAAAAACATGTTCAGGAATGATTGAAGTGCTCTTAGATGCAGTCTTTCTGTGAGGATTAAAATAGAGCGGTGTGATTTCTCTGCAAATCTACCCTGTACAAAAATATATTCCACAAATAAAACCAAATGTTAAGTGCAGAAAAGGCTCTGGGACTTTACTTCCATTTCTACTCTCCATATTAATCTCAGTTTTATATAAAGGGGTGTTTGGAATTTCATCCATGTTGTCCAGTAGTCTCACCTTGTACCAAGCTGAACGTTGCCATCTAACTTCCCTCTCTTGTATCTAGTGATGACCTTATAGTATTATATTCAGAGAAGCCTGAAAAAGAAATCACTTTCATGTATACACACCTCTTCTCTTACTTGTATTTGTCAATCCCTAGAAAGGAAAAGTAAGGTAATGAGTCTGTTCTTGTGATGTGTTGTTAGTATATGTTCACTTAACCTGACTGCCTGTATTACTGTATAATCATTTCTATGAATTTCTTGTTTTCATTTTAACTCTCTAAAGAAAAGCTGATCTATGCCCTTAAAAGTGACAGATATACTAAATGCCACTGTATTTATATATTCATCCACAAAGACATTTATCATTCACATCACTTTTGAGGACTCGGGTCAACTTTCATGATATACAATTAAGATAAAAATTAAGCGGACAGTAATAATATGGGGATTGACCATGAGAAAGGAACCAATTATTAATTTTTTTTTCTCTGGGTCAGGTCTGTATTAAGCAGATTTACTTCTGATTTTTTGTACTGTGGCTATTCAAGATGCCGACATGGAATTCCTCAAAATCAGGAGAATAAAGATAAATACTACTTGCTCCAGCAATACAAAACAAAACGAACTCTGCTTAATTCAAGTTAAAACAACAAATCTTTTCCTTTCATAATAGTCTGATGCTTCCTGAGAGAGTTCTTTTTCTGTTTTATCACAGTACTTCATGAAATAAGAAACTTCCAGAACAATGCCAGTATTGGGCAACCAGGAATTTAGACTCCTTGTGGAAACAGCTGTGCCCATTACTGATCCTGCCAATTGTTCTGGGGTGAGATGTGAAACAAAAAGAAAGTGTGTTAGTCAGTTAGTTATTGTCTTACAAGGGATGATAGCTTCTCCCAACAACCAACACCACGTTATCTAGGCAGCAGGGGATACATATTATTTGGTCCATTTTTAACTTGTGACTGTACTGCATGCAATTAAGAATAGAGAAATAGAAACTTTCACCTTGATATTTCATATAAAGGTTTGAGGCAGCAACTTAGTATATATTTTCTCATTGAAAGTGAGAGAAATACTTGTCAAAAATGGAAGAGATAAACCAATGGATAAATTTTTCTTTATTACTTCATTTTTATTTTTATTTTTACAAGCCTAAACTGTAATAGCTTGTACAGCTCCAGCTGAGTCTGTCTTGGCTGCTGTTCTTACCCTCCATGACTGGGTACTTTTATTTCCTCTAGCCTTCTTTCAGAACTGCACTACAGCAATGAGTACAGCAAATCAAAATGCTTTACAGTGTAATTTTTTCAGAAAATACCAATTTATCTGTACTGAAATATTGTTGAGATTTCTCAAGGATTTCTGAAGGTGAGATATCCCAACATAACTAAAAAGGCTACGACAATGATAAGTGATGCCCAAGTCAAAGTCCTTACTCCAATTCTAACTTGCAATCAGGATTTAAATTTCACACTCCCTAGTATTAGGCAAGTACTACACACATGTAATGTGTCTGAAGTGGAGATATTTTGTGCTCTCTTCCACTGTAAAAGTTCAGTTTAATTCACTGACAGAAACAAGTAATGGATTTTTTCAAAGCAATAGCTGAATTTTCTGGGCAGCAGTATTGTTGAACAGTGAGAGCAACCAGAAGAGTTTGCACAGCCCAGCTTGAGAGCAGCTTTGTAGAGTCTTACCTAGGCACATTCATGCCCACCGGCTGCCTGTTTCATCCTGTCCCACATATGGAGGTATGGTTGTGATGGGGCACAGATACTTGACAGCAGGCTAGAAAAGGAAAAAAAAAAAAGTTCATTTCTATGAAATTTTAATTCAGTCTTTCAATTATGCACTCATGGGTTTAACCAATTTTTTTTTTTATTTTTTTTTCCAACTGCGGAAATTCAAGATATAATGGATCACTAATATAGGAAGAATAGCCAATAAATTCACCTTTAAACAAATAAATGTAAAAGAACATAGATTAACCTGAAAAAGATGCTTTAAAGGAAACTGTTTATTTTGGTTGTATTTATCTTTACATTTGCTCTCTCTCTCTTAAAGGACCGTTTCATTGTACTTATACCTACACTGTGCAGGGAGAAGGGGTAGGGGAAACACGGGAACTGAAATTCTCGTCTGAGTCATATGTGAACTTTGCCTTTCAAAAGTATTAAGATCATTTTGCCTAATCTCTCGGATACTTAAAAAGGATTATAAAAACATTGCTTACATACTCATAACTTTAAAGAAGTTTACATTGTTGTTGTTTTTTTTTTTAATTTAAAAAAGTATATTAATTAGTCAGCTACCACCTATAATCACATTTATAGAGTTTTCCAGCCCTAAATATTGTATAGTCTCTTTGTCCGAGCACAAAAGATGGAGGAATAGGGCAAAAACAGTGAAAACAAAGCACCACCAAGAATGTTTGGTGCCTTAAATTCAGAGAAAAATTGCCTGTTCACTTCCTTGAGACAAGGATTTCAACTAGAAACCTCCCCCCCCCCCAACCCCTCACCCCCCCCCAAATATCTATCATGTACCAATAGAAAATGCACATTTATCATATCCATTTGTGAGAACAGTAGTTTCAAATCCAGTCATTTGGATATTTCTACAACATATTAAAATGAATAATATCTAATACTCCAGAAGTGCAATAAAATAGAACCAAATAATTTCAATCTGATAATTTTGAGCACAGCTTATTAATCTTATTCATTGTTTAAGTATGCCTTCACTTAATAACTGTATGGTTAACCAGTCTTTTCTTCTCTCCTTCCCCATCCGCATGGCTGCTGTATTTACCCCATA